>NC_081442.1:12313439-12327649 GCF_007210705.1 Tigriopus californicus
GCACGATAATTATAATTGAAAAAATAAGCATGTAACAAAATGAAGGATACAAGCACAAACCAAACGTCGTGTTTATGAACAATATCCTCAGATGTTAGCTATGATTAATTTCTAGTTGAAGGCCTGTTTTACTTTTCTATGAACTATACCGTTAGCTAACAGATTAATAACTTTTGTTAACTTTTCTATAGGTTTCCGAAATTCAATTTTGGCATTAAATACTAACTTTTATTTACTTATTTTTCAGTTCAAATCAAGCATGAATAAATGGACAACAATTTTCCTTGAATATCACAGTACTATTCATCAGCAGATCACAAGTTGAAATCGTGGTCCCGTATTCTATCCTAAGGTCACGTCAGTAATGTTAATATATAAATAAAATGAGAGCATAAAACAGGGTTTAATTGATATGTATATTGATAACCAGATGAAAAAACAGATGACATTGACAACAATCAGCTCAGCTTTCAGGAATAAGTAAGATAAACGCTATTGAAGAAGAATAGTGATGGAAATTTTGGTAGTTGTAGAGTAGAGGATGGCTCAATTGGACAGATTGCCAATCTTGTGGCCGGACAATTGGGTGCGACCGTCAATATTCCAAAGAAATGTTGGTCCCAGGACAATGATATGATGCCACATTGTTGACCTGGAAGAGCATGGTTTGTCCGGAAATTGCGTCCGAAAAGGTCAGGTTCCCAACAATTGTTCAGTCAATGGCAAGGGGCTCAAATTTGCTCATGAAATGCATCCATGCATTATTGGCATACTATATTGGCATACTAAGACCCTCAGAGGTATGTCCTGAGTAATTTGAAAAGGGAGTCATTGGCCGCTTTCAGGATGAGCTGGGGGAGCTGGGACGCCATAAGCGAAGTCCATAGACGAAGATGAGCGCTGGGAAGGTCCCGCATCCTTGACTTGTTGATAAATCATTAACAAAATATAGTTGGCTGGGTGAAATACAGTCAAACAGTAGTAAAAGCTATTGACGACTTCAGTTAATGTGGAGTTGGTGGAGGGCAATGAAAACCCATGGCCTGGGTCATGATACCATTGACATGAAGGCTAATCTTGATCCACGTCTGGGAGAAAAACAATTTGAGATGGCCAATCAATTCAATAGCTGACCTATTGCCTGAACATACGTACTTCGTGTAGAGATGCTTGGCGTGTTTTAAATAGTATTGGTTGAAGCCATTCAGTCAATCCAGGGCCGGTGGGAACGATGTATGGACCATTAAAGCCAAGCAACCGCCAATTGAGTAGCTAGACCCGGTCTGTAAGCTTTCGTTTTCATGGACAACACTGGTGGGTGGGAAACGGGAGGGAGAACGGCAATAAGGGGCTGGATTGTCTTGAAGTGTGGGCCTCAAAGTGCAGAGGATCGATCATGGCCGTATGTGTCGGCCAAGGGCGGCATGACGGCTATGACCACGAGTAATAAGCGGCCAAGAATCTGTTATGGCCGTTGCACATCTTCCGTTTTTGGGTCAGCTGATATTTTGGTCCTTCGAAAAGAGAATAAAACCTAACCTAACCTAACCTGACCTAACGTAATCTTTCGGTTGCAAGGGCCTGGGGGCGCCTAGGCCGCGGCGTAAGCCTGCGGCAGCTCGGTTGCAAGAGCCTCGGAAACAGCGGCAGATTAGAGCTTAATTCTGCAATGAAAAAAAAGTAAGATTCCGCGCAGCTAGACTCGAACTCACGCCAGGCAGGATTCAGATCAAGGTCACGATCACCATACATTCATGGATTCCTTGGCAACGTTTTTACTTAAAGCAGCTACATGTCGCGAGAGTGGCAGCTGACCCAAAAATGGAAGACATGTAACGACCATAAGAATTCTCAGATTCTCTGTAGGGGCGGATGATGCAGTTGCCTCTGATCGGATCTATATTGAATCAGTCTTTGGATGAGGTAAAATAATCCATCGACCACTTGCTTGACCAGCTCAAGCCATGTTCACGGCAGGGATGTAGGTCACTCTACTGCTTGAATAACTGTAGAGTAAAGAGTAGTACCGCGGCGTCTCAGCTCACGATTGATAAATGGATCAGGGCCGGGCAAAGGACTCGTTCATGTGTGAACAGGTACATGAGAAGGAAAACACTGGAAAGACATTCAAACGGTCGATTGGTTTTGGCACCGATTGACACACCCAAACGTTCTAACTAGGGCATATGTTGAATAAATCCTCGATTTACCGCTCTGATTCTGGCGTCCTTCTCGAGCACTGAATGATTGTTTTGCCCATGTGGCAAGACGTCATCAGCGTTATCAACAGCTGAACTCGATTAAGACACCCACCGAATTTGAACAGGCCAGCCCACTCGGCAGCCGAAGCAGCCTGAAAAGAAAGCGCCCCCTTGGTTACGCACAGATATCTCTTGAGGAGCTTGGTGAAGATGGCATCGGCGGATTTGATGGTGGATTGGGCGAAGTTTGGGAACCACAGGTGAAGGCCGTAGAGGAAAATCGGGGTAATGTAGATCCGGAAGAGTTGAAGGACTACCGGGAGGGGAAGCTTCTTGGTTGGAAGTTTGTTGAGTATCCAATCCTGGCCCTGGCCTTAGTTATTGTGGATTTGAGGTGGGTGATTGGTTAATGAGAGTTGGGTGGAGAAGGTGAAACCGACATAGTTAAAATGCTTGAAGATCTCAACTGGACTATTGTTCATATGGAAGGAGGTGGGAGGCAGACGGCCTTTATGGAAAGCCATGGCCTTCTTCTTGATTGCATTGACTTGTGGGTACACATTGTTGAAGCAAATTATGAACAATTTGCATGTGGTGGGCAAAATTTGTCAATTACGGTAAAAATTGCTGATATTGCCTTTGGCTTGCTCTCTCGTGAAGTACATCCTTCTGTTCATGACTGTAGGCATATCAAACAGATCACAACACTTTGTGGAGTAAATCATCATCATATACCCCACTTTGAAACTGTACACAGTAAGCGAAACTTGAATTGTCCGTAGTAAGGCATAATTGAGGCCATATTTTTCTTTTGCCAAACTTTGTGTTATTGGTTACCAGGGATGCCATCCATATATCATTACTGGGACAAAGTATGAATTTTTGCTTATTCATTGTCAAAATTGTTTAACAAGGATCAATATAAAGTAGTTTTGTAAGTTAGAGGGCAAAATAAATGTCTAATGGCAAGGGATATCGCTTTCTTAACATGACTTCTTTCGATTGGTATTCAACCCATACATAACTGGTATAATGTTTATCTAGATCTCGCAAGCCTGTAGGGTTGAAATTTGCTAAGGTGTAAATGCCAAATGGTAGAAAAAATAATATTTTTTTAAAGGTATAGCAACTTAACATTTTGTCAGCATAAAGATGATACGTAGACAAACTTCTCAGGTCAAATGAATTTCGTTGTAAGCATCGTACATACTTTCTTGTGCCGAGAATTCCACCTTGTTGTCAGTGCCACTGTCATGAATGCAGGCAATGACTTGTGCGTGGCCGCGTTGACCTCTGTTTCATAGCTGTGATCCCTGGTCCAAGGACCAAGTACGAGCATGTGGACAATCAAAATATAATCAACCTACTTGACCAAGGTGCTGGGTGACTAATTCGCAAATTGATCAAGCTCTGTTTTTTCCACTTTTACATATCACAACCCCTTAAATGTGTTCAAACAGAAGTGCAAATTGTGTTCAGTTTGGCCCATACCGGATGAAAAAATGAAAATTAATCTAGCCGCATGTGTCGAAATGGAAGTGGCAGGAAAATACGTTTGTGAAATATGTGGCAGTAATGCTTGCTGTGGGTCACACTGCATAAGAGGAACTTCAATAGTTTTCACAGCATGACCATGGACCCAAAATAAGACTGCACATTAGAAAAGAGCCAATCAGAGCCTGAATATTTATCAGTAAAGGCTTGTTCCCACGAAAGTGTAATCCGAATTGAAACTTTTAGACCACATCAAAAGAAACGAGCGTGGGTTTCATGGCATAGAATAAAGAAATAAAACATTGGTGATTTTTCTGGTGGGCACCTTTGGACGATGGATTTATCGCCTTCTGGCCACCATCGGCGGGTAAGCGTTATTCTCCACCGATTAGTTGGCGGTGCTACTTTTTTAAATCTTAACCTGACCTAATCTAACTTTACCTAACCTAACCCAACCAACACCCAACCTAAACTAACACGATATCAATAACCCTTAAAGTCTCTATCTAAACCTTGTAACATTTTGCCACAAATTTAAAAATGAGCACCGCCAAATAATCGGTGGAGAGTAACGTTTATCCCATCGGCGTCATGGACAACCTCAAGGAGGCTTGAACTAAGCCTTGTATCAGAATGTATCAGGCTTGAAAAGGTTCGCATTGTCTCATCAGTTCTGATGTGATCAACCTGCCAACGACGTAAGCTTTCAAGCCAGTACTGCCGAGTTCTAGCTGGATTTTTTTAGGTCAAGGGATCGTACATTTTCTGACCCAAAAAATCCAACTTGGATCAAATTTGGCAGTACTGGTTTGAAAGGTTGGGGTGCGGGCAGATTGATTACATCAGTCACAGACCATTACAAGACGTGGACTCTGATCGGGTTTTTGTTGTGACCAAGAGTTGGCCTAGGGCCAGAAGACCAGGGGCAAATGTTATAAAACATTGGGAGAAAACGTCCAATGTGCAACTAGACAATCCAGTTGGACGTCGTACATTGGATAGTGAGTGGATGTTATAAAGATTTTGTAGGTAGGGTCTTGAACTGGCATCTCCGAATGTGACCAAGGTCAGTTTTCATGAGTGACCAGCCAACTGATTGGAGCAGGGCCCCTACTTGGTGAAACACGGGCTATTTCCTGTTTGATTCCTATTCAACCCAAGGTTGTGGCCGGCGTCCTTGATAAATTGAGTGCACCGCAACGATAAACGTTATTCTCCACCGATTAGTTGGCGGTGCTCATTTTTAAATTTGTGACAAACTGTTAGAAAGACTTGGAGAGAGACCTTAAAGGCTATCAATATCGTGTTAGGTTAGGTTGGGTTGGGTTAGGTTAGGTTAGGTTAGTCTTGATAAGGTTAGGTTAAGTTTAACAAAGGAGCACCGCCAACTAATCGGTGGAGAATAACGTTTACCCTCCGCAACATGGGACATGACTCCCTGGCCAGCGCTAAGAATTGCAGGCCAGCCTGACGGAGCAGAGCGTTTTTGAGCCAGTTCAGCGCGTTTAGCGAGCCTTGAGAACTTGCTTTGAGAAGCATGACCGACCATCACTACTGATGAGTTCGAGCGAGTTTTCCGAACTTTCGAACTCGTCGAACCGAACTTTTTCGAACCGAACTTTTTCGAACCGAACTTTTTCGAACTTCGAGTTGAAAAACGAACCGGAAGCAAGTCCATTATCTCATAGCGTTAAAAAATTAGAGTGCCTAAGATTTTCACCAATGCTGTACTCTTTCAGATGAATGAATAAAAGAACCCGGTATGTCCACTTCAGTGATTCAAATAGCATATGAAATCATTTTGAACCAATAGATTGCTTCGTCAATAATTTTTCGTTCTGTTTTGCTCACTCTACAAAATGACTCTTTTGCTAGAATCAACGTCATTTTAAGGGTGTCTGAAAATTATCATCCCAAAAGAATTGGCTGTCAAGAAAATAATAAATTGCTTTTTTAACTAATGAAATCAAGTATGAAACACGAATGAAAGTCTGATTAAAACCTTAACATCTATTTTGAAGGTAAAAACTTAATCAGAGAAAAGTTCTGACATTTAGTACAAGAACAATTGCGTAAATGTTTTCTTGGCCCAAGCACCCTGCACTTCGGGCTTCAAAAGAATACATGAACAATAGGAAAGTTCTTGGATTTTACAATCAATACCTTCAGAAGTCACTTTGCGAAGTGAAAGATAAACCAAGGATACATGCACTCAGGTATAACCTATATAAAGTATGACCAGAAATTTGATACACTTTACGAATTGAATTCCCAGACAAACAAAATAAGCCATCAAGTCCAATCAACCAAAACCACATTCACATCTTTGAGATTAACCCCCCGTTCTTTCAGAGACTTGGGACCCTCCCTGGCAATCACGGCAACCACTTGTCTGGCTATACATTTTTTAATATCTTTCAGCCTCTCTGCATTAGGATGCATATTTTTTTGTGGAAATGAAGGCTATGATGGATTGATTGAGGGAGTTAAATTGTGGACCGCATGGGAGATCGTTTATCCCAATTAGATCGTGGCCTTGGGGCGGCAAACAGTTGAAGGATCGACAATTGAATCCCATATATCCAAGCAGTGGTTTAACATGTTACATAATAATTTCTTATCAAGGGCTAACCAAAGGTTTTACACATTTTCTTTTATTAGGTTTTATTAACCTCCTATTATTTTATCTGATACCTTGTGAAAATGCAACGCATTTCATGCTCTATTCTCGTTCAATATAACTGACCCCGAATAAATCTGACGTATATAAATATATTACAAGGTTTGTTGATAAAACAAGAAAAATGTCAAAAAGGTAAAGGCAATAAAATAGTTGACTAGAAAGTGATGTCACAATGAGTATGACTAGAATTGGTTCAATGCACATGAAAAAGGTAAGAGGTGAGTTACAGATAGTACAAAGACAGTAGGTAGAGGTAAGTGATGAAAATTTGGTTATTGCATAGAATGGATGGGCCAGATTGAGCAGATCCTTTGTCAACTCCCGTCGCTGATGGCATTCAGTGGCTGGGAGCCGAACAAAGATGCGTGACACCAATACTCCAAAGGGATGTCAGGCCAAGGACAACTTGTGCCTGGACATCACCTCCGGAAAGGTCAGGTTTCCAACACTGTTGGATTCTAACCTTACCAGTCCGATAGTGAGAGGCTCAGTTTCGCATAGAAAATGGCTCCATGCATTATTGGCATATTGGGACACGCAAAGGTATCGCTTGAGGAACTTGGTGAAGGTGGCATTGGCGGATTTGAAGGCGGATTGGGCGGAGTTGGGAAGCAAAGGTGAAGGCCATAAAAGAAAATTAGGTAGAGATGTAGGTCCGGAAGAGTTGAAGAGCTATTGAAGGAGGAGATTCTTGATAGGAAGTCTATTGTACATGTATCCAATCCTGGCCCTGGCTTTAGTTATTGTGGATTTGAGGTGATTGGTGAATGAGAGTTGGGTGGAGAAGGTGAAACCGACATAGTTAAAACTATTGACGATTTCAATCGGACTATGGTGGATATGGAAGGAGGTGGGAGGCAGACAACCTTTATGGAAGACCATGGCCTTCGTCTTGATGGTGTTGACTTGAAGGCCGTTTCTCTGGCAATAATCGTGGAGTGCATTGATGGCATTTTGCAATTTCACGGCTGAATTAGCCAAGAGAACCCAGTCTTCTGCATATTGAATATATTGAATAGGAAATGGTTGATTGGTGGGGCCTTGGTGTGTGAGGGCTTCAGGCAGGTCGGATACATAAAGATTGAAAAGAATTGTCGATAGTGGACCCCCTGCGGAAGGCCAATGGAAGTGAAGTAGCAGGGGGATAGGTCCTCACCAGAACGAATGGAGCATCTGAGTCCCGCATAGATATTGGACAGCAGGACACAGATTGAACGCAGAACTCCCCACAGTTGGAGTTGAGGAATAACCGCTTCGTTCCACCCTGTCAAATGCTTTGAGGAAATCCACAAGCATCCGTACACTCTCCTCTTGTTGCTGATGTTGAAATGCACAATTTCATAGATGGTGGTTGAGCGGCTTTCTCAGAAACCGAATTGGAACTGGGGAAGGAGATCCCTATCCCCGGCCAATCTGAAAAAGCGGGCAGTTAGGAGGGTGGACATCATCTTCAAGAAGGGGTTCTCCAGGGCAATGGCCTGATGGTTGTTTGGAATGTCCCTGGGCCCTTCTTATGGATGAAGATGATGGCTGACTCCATCCACGCTGGTGGGAAGAAAGAAGAATGGAGGGCGAGGCTGAAAAGATCTTGAAGGAGTGGCTAGGTTTGGATCCGGAGAAGTGAAAGTTGGAAAGGAGAGACCTCAGATGTTGAGGGGGCTTTGCTCTTCATTTCTTGAAGGCCACGTCATCTCAGGTTCCGTGAAGGGCTGCAAAAGGGGATGGTGTTCTTCTGGGCAGCCCTGGACCTCCTCCACTACTGTTTCCGATGTTGATGCAAAACAGTTAAAAGTAGCTCATATTAGTAGATTAAAACACTTAAAATACAGTTCTAACTATTGCTGAGCAAAACCTAGTCAAACAGTATTATCAGAACTCTTAGATACACACTGATATAAATTTTGATACTAATTTTTGCAAGCCCAGACAATGGTTTTTGAGCATGAGATAAGCGATCGTAGAAGAACTGATGAACTGCTGTAAAGAAAGCTCTTTTCACACTCGGTTCTTTAAGGAGAACATTTTCTATTTTCATTTCAGTTCACAAACTGAGATGGAAGGTCAAATAAGGGCGGACCTAAATTGGACATATTTTCGTTTTCTTTCCACTGATGGCATTTGGCTCCTTGGTCCAAACTAGTTAGCATGAGCATAATTAATGAGTTTGGTCGGACTAAAAAAAAAGGACATGTCAGTCATCTGGGATAGGAGCATTGGAATAGTAAGACCACTCTTCAATATAATTACTTTGAAATAGAAATTTGGCTTAGTGGATCAAGAGTGATCCATCAAATATCTTACTATAGTATCTTAGTTTAGATTCATTCTCTGACCAAGGATCGTTCATGGAATGTCACTTTTAACGCCTACTATCATTGCACAATTGAACTACGTCAATCACTCACAGCCACGGGATTCGAGAGAAATAATTTCGCCCCTCTTCCTTGGATGGTGGAACAGGTGGAACGGGTGGAACCGCAGAGTTAGTTGTCTGTCGGCCGGATAACGGTCAGTCTTCGATCGTGACCCGTGACGCCAACCCATCCATCATCGTCCATGGAAATGTTGTGACGGACTACCTCAACAAGGTAGCACAACCAAGGGCTCATTTTTTTGAAACATGATTACATTAATGTTTCTGAATGTCAGAATACTTTGCTTGAATCTCTTTCCCAGCCCAGCATTATTCTAAATTACTATTAAAAGCCCCAATCAAGGTGTAGCACAACCATAAACTAGAATTCTCCGCAAAATGTTCAAGTTGAAATTAGCTAAGATAACAATTTCCCTCACATTTGGATCGGTCCTTTTTTGTCTTGCTCCTTTTCTGGTTAACTTCTCGACCAGCCAGAAACAATAACAAAGAAGATGTGACGTCCAGCAGCCGCCAACTTCTGAGTGGCATTAACTGACATTAAACCGACTGTCTGCCGCTCAAATGAAGCCAAAACTAAAACTTAAAGTTGTTGAGGGATTCAAGTATCTTACACCATACCAATATGCCAGAAAATGATACAATAACTTTTAACAATTTCATGCGAGGGTCACCCTCAATGGCCAGGGACGAAACTTGCCATCTTTAAAATAAGCCAAAAACATGTTAAGTGCTTGCACTCTAAAAAAGTATCACACACAGTTCTTTTTGACGCCGTGATCCAAAGCTTTATATCCGTCAATGTAAAACTGCTAGCTCTAACATTCAAGTAATCTACGAGTGACGCCACAGTTACTGGAAACGAAAATCTCGATCATTTGGCATCACTGAATAGGCCTTAAGGCAGCTGAACCTGACTCGAAATTCAGCGAACTCTTCGAACCACCTAAAAATCGAGTCGAACCATCGAACTTCGAACCGAACTGGTGGTTCGAGCACATCAGTAACCATCACTACTTTCTTCATCATGCCAGGATTCAGTTTCTTTATTGGTAGTCTATTCAATTACGCCTTCAAAATGTGGCTTATACTTTGATTGAGCCTCGCATGGCCCCAATTGCTTGATTTTTAACCGACGATAATACAACAGAAGTGCTAATTCGGCTCGGGGTTTGACACTTTGACAAGCTTGACAAGCCCTCTACTTTGAACGGCCACCCTGCTGTCATACCGGTCATACCGCTTCTGCGTCTCCTCGTCCCTAGGAGAGTACAGTCAGTAAACAGGGGGATGCTTGATGCCCTGGCGTCCGCCATCCTCTCACTGAACGTAGAAGCATGCCACAACGTGACGAACGTACTATCAACCAAATAAGGGCCCTTATTTGCAACGTCACGCGGCCCGAAGAAAACGGGAAGAGGCACGGTAGATTGCTAGATAAACTGCTCTTCCCTTGCCTTGAACCCAATTTGTTTTCCAGACATTATGTGGCCCGAGGCACAATTTCATAATAAGATTTTGATATAATTAGTCAAAAACAACACAAATGCATTATAATTCAATAAAAAGGAATTGGCCCAATCGGCCCTTTATTTGGTAGAGGCTGAATGACAAAGCGCCCTCTGAAGTGCAGAACGTTTGTTTGTTTGTTAGGAGTCAGGCAGCAGATTGATAACTGCGTTCTGTTAAGGGTGTCCCAATTAAGAGATATTCCCGCTCCTTAGTCATATTTTACTCTTGCCCCATAGATCCAGCAACTCCCATATGATAGATTCCTTCAGGAATCCGAGGAGCTGCTTTAGTGACCATTTGGGCATTTGTGGCAGAGTAGGATGTTGGAAACTTGTCCAACGTCTAGTTATTAACCCTGGGCATTCAGCTAATAAATGCCAGGGAGTCTCGTCATTCTTGTTGCACAGTCGGCAGCTTGGGTCGTTTATGTCGTTTAAGATATGTCAATGCCGTTGCAAATTGCAGTGACCTGTTATAAATTGTGTGCATTTGCCTAATTCTGTCCTAGGGACACCCCTAGTCCCTAAGGTTTTAGTGATTTCTTCAAATTTAGTTAGGGGGATAAATATTTTGGTTTACCTACATGAGGGTGAATTACTCCAATATGTTAACCATTCTTTACAGATACTTTTCTTGATTGCTTCTTTGTAGACATTTCGTGAGACTGGAAGAAATGGTTCAGGGCCAAACCGGATTTGTGTAGCCCCTTTTTTCGCCAAATTATCTGCCAATTCGTTGCCTTTCAGCCCATAGTGGGCTTTGATCCATAGAATTGTCACTCTGTTTTTCTTGCTAAGTCGGTCTAGTAGTTGCCTTACTTTGAGCACGCTCTGGGAAGTGATCAACTTCCCGTGGATAGCTTGAATGGCTGAAGAGCTGTCACTTTTAATTATAATTCTTTGATTCCTTTGCCTGAGAAGCCATAAACAGGCCCACTCAAGAGCAAGAACCTCAGCTTGGAAAACTGTGGCCATTTCGCCCAGATATTCTGAGTCTTGGTGCAGTGTTTTGTTCTTTTGAAAATTGACTGACCGAATCCAGCCCTGTCTTTAATTTTTGAGCCATCAGTATAACAGTAGATTACACCATGTTTTTCCAACCCATCCAGCCCTTGTTGGGTGTTATAAATAACTTTGCATTTAGTTTGCAAATTTCTGATTGGAGTAATATCTTGATTTGGCATCATACATATTCCCATTTTTTCTAGGGTGTTTCCCCAGAATTTTAGGTGTCCTTTCCTTTTAATGGAGCCTAGTCCTTCCCAACATGGTTTGATTTGGTTCTTAATCCTTATTATTGTGTTCAGAGCTAGTTCTTGAATATTAAGGTGGAGTGGTTGCAACTGAAAAATTATTTCTAGGGCCAGGCTCGGCATTGAGCAGTGGACTGGAGCTAAATTCAGGCATGCAAGTCTGTTCAGCCTGTTTAGTTGTTCAATTTTCGTTGAATTCAAATTTGTGCCGCAAATGTGGCATCCATAAGTTAGGATTGGCCTCACCAAGCCGGTAAAGGCCCATTGGAGTGTTTTGGGATTCGGCCCCCAATTTTGCCTACTGCCCTTTTCAGAGCATGCATTAGTTTTTTACATTTTACAACCTTGGTTTGAACATGTTTGTTCCATTTTAGTTTGGAATCAAAAGTTAGACCCAGATACTTTACTTCTTGGGAATAGGGTATTTTCTCTACATAGATGGAGATCCTTTTGTTCGTAAATTTCCGTTTGTTGGTGAACACGATGGCAGTCGTTTTTTGGGCATTGAAACTTAGGCCATTTTCAGAGCCCCATTTAATGATTTTGTCTATATGATCTTGCATTAGATCTACCATAGATTCTGGGTCAGCTCCTGTAATGAGGAGGCAGGCGTCGTCTGCAAAGCCTACAGTGAGTACTGGGCCTTTGTTAAGTTTTCGTAGTATCGAGTCGAATGGAAGATTCCACGACGGTGGCGAGAGTACACCACCCTGTGGAGTTCCCCTTGCGAGGAATCTTTCAAACTCCTCTCCCTGAATTTGTGTCGTTGCCGTCCTGTTTTGAAGGTAGTACCCGTACCATTGCAAAATTGCAGGGGGAAATTATTTTCCCTCATGCTGTTTATGATTGAACTTACGTTGTCAAAAGGCACCCTGAATGTCTAAGAACACATCCAGTGTGTATTGTCCTTGAAGTATGCCAGATTCAATTTTATCACAGACCGCAGAAAGGGCCGAGTCTGTGCTCTATTGCTTTCGAAAGGCATGCTGTTGTTCATTGAGCGTATTCTCAAGCAAGTGCTTGTCCTCCAGTTGTCATAAAATGAGCTTTTCTAGCCCTTTTTGGAGGAAAGAGCTCAGGCTGATTCGTCGAAATGACCTTGGGTTTTGATAATTGTCCTTGCCATGTTTGGGAAGAAAAATTACTTTTGTTTTAGACCACACTTCTGGAACATGGCCCAGGAGCAGGCACAGTTTGTATAGTTTGACAATGTGATTGATTGGGATATCATCTAAATGGTGTAGAACTATTGGTTTGATTCCATTGGGGCCGGACGATTTATCGGGATGAAATTCCTTAAAAACGTCTTTGACCTTGGAAGGGGTTATGAAGCTAACCTCGGAGTGATTTAGAATTATTTGGTCGTTCACTTCAGGTGGACGGAAATTATAATTTCTGGTGACTTTCTAGGTTTTTGAGCCCGGAAAGTGTGCACTGAACATTACATTTGCCACTTCATTGCCATGTTTGGTCAAAGTTTTGTCAGCTTTTGTAACCATTTCTAATTTTTGAGAGGATTTACCTTCAAGGCATTTCTTAAGATTTGCTATGCTATTAGGCCCCTCGATTGAGTTGCAAAACTCTTTCCAGGTCCTTCTTTTGGACGAACGAATCTCCCTTTGAAGAAGCTTACGTTGCATTTTGTAGTCAAATTGATTAGCTTCGTTAGAGATGTGATGTTTCCTTCTCGCAGATCTGCGACATTCTACTCGGAGTTTCCATGTTTCATCTGTCCACCATTTAGGTTGGATCCTTTTGTTCAAATTTTTCAGAACAACTATAGGACACACAACGCCAAGAGCGTTTAAGATTCTTTTTTGAAGGCTCAGCGCTTCTTGGTCTAGATAATATTTATCCCATACTTTTAGTGTGTGGATTTTCCTGCTTGTAAGCTCTAGAGTCCGCGTGAATTTGGACCAAATGGCATTTTTGAAGTTTCTTGTCTTGATTTCCTGCTTCCAGATTTTTTTGCATTTAAATTCAATTCTTTTATGGTCATTAAATTGATAATTTGGGTTCACGCACCATTTAGTCAGATCAGGGATCAGGAATCTATTTGTTATAGTAATGTCTATGATTGACTTTGCTCGGCTTGAGACAAAGGTGGGATGATTTCCGACATTCTGAATGCTCAAATCATTTTGGAAAATCCAGTTTTCAATTTCCCCCCCCCCTGGCATTGGCAGAGTCACAGCCCCAGAGCTCAGAGTGAGCATTTGAGTCTAAGCCAATTATTAGCAGCAGGCCTTGTGCTTCTGCATAGGCCGTCAGCTTTACCAGATGTTCATTTATCACCTCTTTATCCAAGATATCCAGGTAAGATGAAGCAATAATGATGCCTCTGTCTGATGGGTTCTGTTTGATGCAGCAGGTCACCAGGTCCCGACATGACGGGTCCAGAATCTGATGGCACAGTATATTTTTTGGCACACCAATCAGTGCTCGGTGATTGGTATCTGAAATGTAAGTTGTGTATTTAGGGATGTCTAACTTCTTTTTTCCGTTAAACGTGTAGGGCTCATGTAAAAGCAAGATTGGCAGATTTGGGCACTTAGAGTCAGATAATTCAACCTCAATGTTGCTGGTTGCAAGCTTGCATTTTTGTAGGTTCAGTTGCCAGAAGGTCTGGCATTTATCATCATAAGTTGGGGTAGTCATGATACTATATTAGTTCACAAAAACTTAGCTTTGTCC
>NC_081442.1:12328649-12349745 GCF_007210705.1 Tigriopus californicus
ATTTTTCCAAGATCATAATACCTATTTTCTTCACATTTTGATAAAAACCGTTCCGGGAACAATCATTCATCTTGTACATCATTTATCCATGTCATCTTAGGATGATGTACTCGATTGTGGACGGAACAAAGCATGTTCTCTTGTTTCTATGTTTGTTGGTCCGCACCTTGACGAAGAAGAGGGCGCTGTTTCCCTCAATGAAAAGGACAATTGCTTCATGTATTTGGTAGTTGTGATGTTGTCATGCAAGTTGCAGTTGACTTTGACACTCTTAAGGGTCCCTGATCTGTACTTAGCAAAGCACTCCATTGCGGCCACAGCTGCGACAAACTGGCTTGGTGTTGATGGCTGGAACGGTGGTAGCGGGGTTCATGGCGGTGGGGACAACCCTGGAGTCTGGGGGCTGGTTTGCTTCAACAAGCATTTTAGGGTGAATTGAAGCCTCAATTACGTTACCCAGTTCTGGATTTGACACTTTCATGACTATGTTATGTAGTTCCTTTTCTCCTCTAGCTCCCAGGATTGATTGGAACACGGAGGTCTCGCGTATCCAAGTGATAGCTTATTCGCTTTGTGTCTTGTCATTTGGAACTTTTATTGGGAATTGGAAGAAACACAGGCAGCCAAACAATGCCTTATGTTATCACAACATCAGCGTGAAGTGTTTGCTTTGGGTTTTATGAAGAAATTGGAGCAAAATGACGAGCTTTAGAATGGGTTTTAGAGCCAGTGCACCAAAGAACATGCTTTGATTAACAACGGAAATGAAATTGCCTTGAGACTTTTCAACTTCTTCCCAAAAAACGAGGAGAATTCCAAGGTTCATGCTAGCAAAAAAGCTCGTAGGAAGAGAGAAAAGGAGTCTTAAATAATGTATGTTTGTTTTAATTGAGACTTTAACCAGAATGTATAGGCGCTTTAATGTGTTATTGTAAAATAGAATATATCTTTTATCCCTCGTCTAGTAATTACATAAGAATGGGGTTTCTGTGGAGAAGCGAGACCAGCCTGCTGCCTTTCTTCTTTTCCTTTTCATTGATCTAAGCGACATCACATTCAGATTCACAAGCCGGCATAAACAAAGCCTGTTTTGCCACTGAATTTGCCCAATGCTGTCCCCACTTTCAATTCTTCATCTTATTCTACAACTAATTTTTATGTCCTTCACATGAAAAGAGTGATCATAAATTGAAATTCAGGGCATGAAACAGATTCTCATTTGAGCTAAAGGATCTCATTAACCTAGGCCAACTCTTGGTCACAACTAGAGTCCCTAGTCACAACAAACAAAAAATCAGCTGCCGACCAGAGTCCACTTCTACTAGTGGTCTGTGCATCAGTACAATAAAGAGTATGTTGAGAGTGAAGGCCGCGTCTTGTGGTATTGGTTACGGGGAGTGACCAAAACGAATGATACTGTGAATATCTCATATTTGAGAACACCAATGTCCAAAGTCGTGATAGCACACGAGATCGTCATAAGCGTTGTCAAGGAATGGGGGGCTTTCTCCTTTGATCAGACTCTAGTGATATTTCTTGATCAGTATCTCGTAAATCAATGCAAAATCCCCGAAATTCAAACAGTTTCTACATAAAACGGGAATATCCCTGCCAAATGAAGCACGGCCTTAATGCAAGATATTAAATAAAGTCAAAAATCAAGAATTCCCAGAGTTTACCCCCTCACTAGTGTCTTGAAAAGCACGGTTTTACAAAAAAAAACAGTTCTCAGTTCCAGGTATTGGAAAAAAGGTCTCAGTTCCGATTCTGTTTCTTTTTTCGAAATTACATGAAGAGCAAGAAAACGACACTTGAAAAGCTCTTACGGACTTTTGGAGTTTGATTTTGTTTCTTCAGTTGCGTGAATATATATTCGCAGCATTGCGTTTAACGGAATAATTGACTCTCAATACCATAACTCACATTTTCTTTACTTATGTCTTCAATGGTTAGGTCAGTTTTCATTTTTGTTAGTAAAAAAGTTATGGAGTGTATATGGATGAGCCAAGTAATTGGTATTTGTCTCAATTCAGTCAGAACTCAATATGGATTGTAGAGAATACATAAATTGGCACCCTTGCTCATATTAAAACCTGTCGCCAAGAAGATCAACTAGTTTTTGCGACTGAAAGATCAAGTGACTCAATCTTATCGTCAGATCCATTACCTATATGCACGGAATTCTAGATATGTGAACTGCAAATGGAAGCCAAAATTTCGTATCTCTTAATCTGTTCAATCTGATTTCAAATAAGCACTTCACATGACCACAAGATTTTTTTACGTCGACGAACTTGGCCGAATTTGAGCCCAAACCTATGCTTAGGAACTCAGAAGACATGGCGTAAACTACATAAAATTCGAATTTCCAGCCCGCTCTTGGTTAGCTACATAAGCTTTTGACAACATAACTCTGAAATGATCCACTTTACAAGTAAATAATATGAAAATGACCTACCTTTAACTTTAGTGATCTACGTTTCTTAATTTATTATAACAAATTGAAAAGTGGATCAGAGTGGCTATCACCAAGAGCAGGTCGATTTGACCAGTCCGTGCTTTATATGACCAATTCAATGCAATGCCAAGCCAGTGCAATGCAAAACCAGTTCAAGGCTAGTGCTGGGCTTCTTGAATGTTAGAGTTGATATTCTTTTTGCTTTACAGATTACGGATTTAGGGCGGCTTTACAGAAGAATGAAAACCAAGATTGATTGAGGTTTGAGGGTGGAAGTAGGAAGTAGGCGTACATTGGATACCATGGACATAGACTTGAGAACTTTGATATGCATTGATGGCAATAAGAATACAATTACACCATACTTGTAGGCATACTTTATAGACCAAGGTACATGATGAAGAGACGCTGAAACGGTATCAGTAATAGATAATTTGCAAATGATGAGGACAATTCCAATCGTAGACTCAGCTCTTTGAGTTAATATTCCTTTTGTTTTTATCCCGACATTCAAGCAGCCAACCTCTTGCTTTCAACTGGCTTCGCATTGCGTTGAATTGGGGATTTAAAGTCAACGATCAATGGAATTTAAGATGAGATTGTTGCGCTTGATCTCTCTCTTAGTCTCCAAAATTAGTTGGTGTTCATGTCAACAAGTTTCAATATGAGCAAGGGTGCTATTTTTAGGTATTCTGTACAATCCACGCTATTGAGTTCCGACTGAATTGAGACACACGAAAATATATTATTTACCTCGATTTGGCAAAGAGCCTTTGATACAGTTAACCACGATGTTAAAAAAGCTAAAGCTAGCCAAGGACTTCTCTACACCCAGATTCCTGACAGGCTTGTTTTGAATTTTGGCGTCTGCGAACTCAGACCGATTAGCTGCCTGACTTCAGCGTTAAGTTTGAGTAAACAAACCGAGAGAGTTTCCAGCGCGGGTGTTTCCTTCTTTCCATGCAAGGATTCTACGTTCGTTCATTCCTTCTTGTACGTAATTCTATTGCAACTTAAATTTTGACGAGTGCGGCTAAGATTGAGGAGATGGTGAATAAATGCGCAGGACCTGGGTGTAAAAGTGGATACGCAAGCCAACCCAAGAACTCAAAAATCTCCTTTCATGTGATACCCAAAGGCCCAAGCCTCAGGAAAATATGGATCAATGCTATCTCCAGAAAGAACTAGAACCCATCGAAGCATTCAACTCTCTGAAGTTTGCACTTTATTGAGACTGGTTTCATAACTGAGACGCAAGATCAAACCAAATGTCGAGCTCTAAAAACCGTTGCCAAGGGCCCTCTATACCTCCGACGCCTCAAGCAGGACTCTATCCCTTCGCAATTTCCCAATATCCCCCAATGCTTCTCCAAGTCAGACTTTGCTCGACCGTCAGAGTCTACCACCAGGTAAGAATTCTCATTGTCCCCCCAAAGACTTTAATATGAAGAGCCAAGTGAACAAGTTCGCACGCGCGTCACCAATCGAAATGCATTGAGCATTGATTGTATTTGAAAAAATGCACTTGTCTGCATTCTTTAGCCTCTGCCAAAGTGAAGAAATCTGATTTTGCCGATTTATTGAATTACAACTGTGACTGAAATCCATCTTGCCTAAAATCGTATTATGAACTAAAACTTACATAAACCCACTTGATGGAAATTTTGAGCATGCTTTTTACCACAATTGAATTGCAATCATCTCAATCGCGCTATAGTAGATCATATCTTGCTTTGTATTCAATTTGTAAATAAATCTGCTTTTAACTTCTATCAAGTAGCTGCTTGATAATTGTTGTGATTTGTATGCTCTCAGACAACATAGTTTTTAATGGCTATAATTCAATTTCCTCGAGATTTGATAAGCCTTTTTAACCTACGTGTAACATATAAATTTCCCAGAATTTTAAAACAAACATATTTCAAGTTTTGGAAGATGGATGCTAAAATGGAAAAAACAGGCGTTTATGTTGTTGTGCAAACAGATCAACAATCTGGCGCATTCATCTCCAAGGCGATTTCGCCTTTTTGATAAGACTTGCCCAACTACGGAAAATACTCTCTCAGAGGGCACAGATGTTGCAGGAATGATTGAATACTTCATTGCAAGCTTATACAATAAGGGAAATTGAGCCCTTCCATCTTTATTCCACCAAGTGATTTGGTTGGAGTGACGTGATTCACATGGTTGTTGAAAATATGCATTGAGCTCACACCTCGTTGTTTTGAAGAGTCCAAATTCTCTTTTTTGTACAATACACTGATCAAATGGTTCCCAAAGAGATGTTCGGGTTTGTTTCGGACGGCTTTCTTCAACTTGAGGTAAAGGGCCCTCTACTTCGATCTATTTTCCAGTTCATGAAGAAGTAAATCTGACGCATGAGGTAGTTCGGAATCAAACTGAGACCCATGGCTCTTAAAGCGGGGATCCTAAATTGTTGATATGGCCAGTTCGGGGAAGTTTTCAAAAATTCCAATCTATGGGTTATGTTGGCTAGAACTTCTGAAGCCCAATCACGTGCCACAGATCCTGGTTCAGATTTATCCACAACTTTTTGGTAATGATGGGTAAGCATTTTGGTGATTGGAATTATTTATTTTGGAGCCTGTAGGTCGTTTTATCTCCTGATAGTTCAAGCATTGCCTCATATAATGGTTAAAGAACTTCTACACATTGAGAAACGGCTTGCCACCAATTGGAATCAACACAACCAACCTTGTCACACATCCCTTGTTCACTGATCAACTCGCAAATTGGGCCTCGTAATTCTACAATGCGATCCATCATCTCATATGTTGAGTTCCATCGTGTGGCCACATCTTGCATAAGCTTTTTCACCACTGGCATACCCTGATTTCGTTGAATAGTCTCAAACTTTTCATGGACTATGGAGCGCTTCTTTGTTTGCTCTACAATTTTTGATGCTGTTTCGACCATTTTAAGGACGGCAGGCACATTCCTTAGATTCCATTGGCCATCAAATTCAAAGCGTGTGCATAGCAAGGTATGTAGCAAAGCTTGATGTTTTTGATAGCTTTTACCTTGTTTGCACCATTGTCAGTGACACAAATCACAACCTTGTACACAACATTGTTTCTAACAAGTATTTTTTGCAACTCTTCGCCAAGAATTTGGAATGTATGGCGGCCGTGAATTCTAATACAGTCCAATATAAAGGAACAAAGATCCTCGTCGTGTTGTTTCCAAAAGTCCACTGTTAGTTAGGAATCCAACAGCATTGAGTGAAGTCCACAAATTCGTAGTCAAACAGACCCAACTAGTTTGTTCCAATTGCTTCACTAATCTTCCTTGAGTCTCTTTAAACATGGATGGTAGTAAAATATCTGACAAGGTACGTAGCGAGGGAAGACTGTATTTTGGGTCCAATGCTTGACAAGTTGAGGAAACCAACGTCCTCAACCATTGAGATAGGCTGAATGTCTTTTGCTATCATTTTGACCAGAAGTCTATCCAGATGAAGTTTCCTTTCCGACTTGGCCAAGTATGGGCGTCCCCTGTGTTGGGCCAATTCTGACGCACATTCATCTGAAAAAGAACGGAAATCATCTTATTCTTTGCTTTTTCGGTGAAAGTCTTTTTGTGTCACCTACAACTTAACGTAGTCAATTCCTCAGAATGTTTGCCCTTAGCATGCCTCCAAAGCGAAGTTGTGCCATGATTCGACATCTTGAGATCCATTTGGCACATTCTGCAACGAGCAATATCTCTTTCCATCTTATCAAACATCTTCTACAACACGCTTGTTGCAGTCAACATTGGTGTTGAATTGGACCCGTTATTTGTAAATTGATCGGTTTTCGAAGGATCCACCAAGATCTTGTCCCTCGGATTTGGCTTTGCGTTGGCCAGAATGTCAAATCCATTGGTCTGAGTGGATGGAACAAAGTTTGGCCCTGATTCTGCATTATTACAATCCTCACCATCCTGATTACCACCATCCGGACCTACATTGTTGATGGTGATAGCAATTCCCCCAATTTGAGTTGGCATTGGGTTATCTCTTCTGGTCCGGTCTTCCGAGAGGGTGGCAAAAGATTTTACACGCTGACCTAAATTTTCAGTTTCTTGAGTAAGCGATGGCCTCCAAACATTTCCTTCCGAACCTTCATCTCCAGAAAGTACCCAAAAAGACACCATAGCTTCATTGTAACATTCCAAAGCTCAATCGGATACAAATTTCAAGACAATCGCACCGATGCTGATTAAGTTGATGGAGAAAATTTGAAGGAGTGACTGCTAACTTTATTATCCCAATCCACTTGCACAATAGTTGTAAAGCAATCAGTATACGGGTGTCCATACAATAAATCGAAACAAAACAAAGGCTACCCTTAAGATTGTATAGCTTTCAATGATAAAAAGAAATGTCTTTTGAGGCAAGACTTACGAGTACATTTTTGATACGATTTGATTTTTGAAGAGTTTTTCACTGTCTAGATTGAATGATTTTCCAATGGGATTTTATTAGAACTGCCGAGTTGAATGATGTGACACCAATATTCCCGTGAATTCAATCGCACATTTTTTTCTCTTTGATTTTCTATCAATAAAATTATCATGACAAATCAATTACAATATTTACGATCCTTTGTATTCCCTCTCCGTTGCCATCTCTTTCATTTTTTTATGCCACTTCGTTTTGATATTTTTTGAGTAAAAATTGGCACCACTATTTCAAGTTGAAAGTGTCTTTGTACTCGTACAAACCCAAGTAGGGGCAAGTTTCCACTTGGGCAAGTTAAGCACCGGACAACTTGCCCTGTCGGAGCTTGCTTAACATCAGTAGTGATTGGATCTTGGATGAGGACGGGCTGACCCAATAAGGGCCATTATTTGCAACGTCGCACGGCCCAAAGAAAACGGGAAGAGTCACGGTAGATTGCTACATAAACTGCTCTTGCCATGCCTTGAACGCATTTACTTTTTCGGACATTATGTGACCCGGGGCACTAATTATAAATCAGATTTTAATAGAGTTAGCCAAAAATGACGCAAACGCATTATGATTCAATAAAAAGGAAATGGCCCAATCGGCCCTTTATTTGGTAGTGGCTGAGTGACAAAACGCCCTTCAAAGTGAAGAACGTAAAACATATTTCGCGCAGCGTTTGGGGGCTATGGAATCTTCTTCCTGGCACGTGCACTCCAATCATAATACGCCCCTCGAAGTGCGTCATCCCGGAATTGTTGGGTATCGACCTCATCCGACGCGACGCGATCTGAAACTTGGGCATAAACGCTTATTTGGCAACTTAGACCTGAGAGGACAACCAAATAAACGTTGGGCTGGTGAGAGTCCATCTGGGCGCGGTGTGTCCCGCAATTCTAAAAGACCGGACATGAAAGCACCGGATCCCCATTCCCCTCCAGGCTTGGCGAGGAGGTATTTGATGCTTTTTACATTGGATTCGGCATGGCCATTTGACTGAGGGTTATGGGGTGAGGAGGGTCCCCATTCCACATCCCAATGGCTGAAAAAAATCTTGAGTTAATGATGAAGCACAGAGAGTGCCATTATCTGACCACAAAACGTTGGGCACGCCCATCGTTGTGAAAAGTTCTTGGATCAAGGACGAAGCGCAGGAGGAAGAACTAAATCTGAGCGAGAGGAAACCCAGAAAAAACGATTTGAATAGACAAGATAGTCTTTTCCCCATGAGTGAAAAAGTCAGCTGAAACCATTTCGAAAGGACCAGAAGGATGATCATTGGACATTATGGGTTCTGCCGGGTTTGATGGTCTGAAGTAGGCATATTCATGACAATTTTCGACCATATTCGTAATATCGGATAAAAATCCAGGCCAACACACAATTTGTCTGGCTCGTCTCTTCGTTCTCTCTACCCCTTGGTGACTAGCATGCAATAAGGATAAAACCTCTTTGATTGCAGGAGGCGGGACAGCAATACGTGAGACTCTCAATACTAGATCACCTTGCACAGACAATTCATCTGGGATATTTTTGAAAAGAGAGAGATATCCAGTTCTGACCTTAGGCTTGAAGTTCTTCTCGACCAATGACTTCAACGCCTGGTACTCCAAAGATGATAGCCCGTTGGCCGAAAGATTATCATCCAGAACAAGGTCAGTCTCTTTAGCCCTGATCGCCGCTACTTGGAGATTCGAGGCACCTGGATCAAGATCATCGTCCTCGTTGGGGTCCGAAATGGAATAACGAGATAGGGCGTCGGGAATATAATGTTGCTTGGCGCACTTCCACTCCACATGAAATTTGAGTGAGGAGAGTCCAGAACGGTAAGTCAGGATTCGAGGATTTTCAATCAAGTTAAACATTTGCTCTTTAAAGATATTTTTTAATGGCTTGTGATCAGTGATGACCGTAAAAGTCCCTAAACCCGCCAAATACATTCGACACTTCTTCATTACCCAATATATCACCAAAGCTTCCAACTCTAAAATAGCGAATCTACTTTCTGCATCTTTCAGGAACCGGGATCCGCAATGAATAAGTCGCCACTCACCATCATGGAGCTGCATAAGCGCAAAACCCAGACCTTTCAATTTAGATGCGTCCGTCTGAAGAACAGTTCCGGCCCCAAGCTCGGAACATTCCCAAAAAAGGAGGACAGGTAAGAGACGATTTCACCTTCTCAAACGCGTTCATGTGTTCAGGACACCATGCAAACACACGCTTTGTTTTTAGGAAGCCTCTGAGGGGTTCAGCATTGTGAGCAATATCGTTTGAAAACCCAACAGGTTGACAAGATCCATAAATGACCTCAGGTCTTGACGATCCTCTGGGCGAGGGAATTTCGATATGGCAGCAACTTTCTCGGGATCGGCCTTAATATATTGGGAGATAAACGATGCCCGACAAAATCGTTCTCTTAGGCCCCGCCAATAACACTTGGATCGGCGGAAAGTTACGCCGTTTCCCGCCCTGGTTTGAATCTGGGAATTTGCCGGTTTGACGTTCGGAAAAGGAGCAGGACAGGAGGAGAAAAAGAAGAAGCGGGGGAAAAATAGGAAGTGTGTAAGAAAGGATACCAAAAAACGTCGAGAATAAAAATACATCAATAAAAACCTAATACAGTCCAATTGCTGAGGGATGTCCCCACCATTTAGTGGTCCTTCGANGGGAAAAATAGGAAGTGTGTAAGAAAGGATACCAAAAAACGTCGAGAATAAAAATACATCGATAAAAACCTAATACAGTCCAATTGCTGAGGGATGTCCCCACCATTTAGTGGTCCTTCGAGCCGGATATCGTGAACTGGATTTTCAAGGATCGGATCCCGAATCGGGGAATTGTAGCGGAATCTGGGAAAAAGTGTTCGGACTCCATCAAATGTGGTGAGAATGGCCGACCATCTGGAGCCTGTGGCGGTGGTAGACCACCCCAATGTTGTCGATCGACCGATCGAAATGAATCCTAAGAAACAATCCAAAGATCATGAGTCACCTCAAGGAGAAGCCGAATCGGCGGCTAATGTGCCCCAATTGAACCGGAAGATGGGCTCGAAGAAGCGAGCAATTTCCGTTCTAGTTGACGGCCTAGAGAGGAGCTTGAGATCCGAAGTTCGGGTATCGCGGACCCGCATCAGAATGGATCTACAAGCTTTGGAACCGGCCCTGGAAGAGCTCCGACAGATCGTGGTCTCGTATGTCGACACGGATCCCGGGGAAGGCGAACAAGAACGAGTGGAACTTTATGTTCTTGATCAAGAACGAAGAGTGCGTCACATCAGGGCAGATGTGCAAGATCATCTGGAGATGCGGGCCGACGAAACCGACACCCTGTTTGGTTCAGGGGAATCCCAGCTCCAAGAACTTCAGGGCAGTACACGTCAGGAGGCCGTAAGTCTCAAGGACGATGCCAGACGACGGACAGAAGAAGCACACGAAGTTCTGCGGGCCGCTCAAGCAAGAGTAAACGAGGCCAAGAAGCTCGAAGCGGAGATGGAAGCCAAGGTTCAGAAGTTGGAGCTCGGCGAGTGAGTGGGAGACTTCTCCGACGAAGATATTGGCCAAAAATGTACCAACTCAACCCGTAATTGGATGGAAGAACCCAGGATGATCCACGGTCTTGGAGCTTCAACGGGAGCGCGTTCCACAATCGAATTAAGGATGCCGAAATTCCATGGGAAGATCATCAAGTTTTCAGAATGGTCAAATATGTTTGAGGCGCTAGTACACAATACCAATAAGTCTGCCCCTGAAAAAATGGGAATGTTGAAGGCCTCATTGGGAGACTCATGCCGCCGACTCATCAATGGGTTCGGAAATTCTGAAGAACATTATCTAGCCGCCTTACGAACCCTTCACTGAGTGTATGGAGATGAAAACCTTATCGTCGAAGCCCATATCCAAGAGATGGAGCGATTGCCGAAAGTGAAACCCCGCGATCCCAACAGTTTAGCTAGTTTTGCATTTGAACTACAGATCCACCTGTTGGTCATTGAGGAGCGAATCGGGGCGGGAGATACGCTATGGGGACAACTCGTCAGGAACCTCGAACGAAAGCTGGATAAGGACACATTCAACTCATGGGATCAGGTGGCGAGGACAACGTCGTATGACAAGCAGCTGAGGAAACTGTGTGACTGGTTGATCGACCTTACGAAGAGAGACCGGAAATATTATGCCCTGGAACAACCACAAGAACGTCATGCTGGATTTCGGCCAATCCATTCAAACTCCGCGGCCCGTGGACTGAAATGTAGGGCGTGCCACGGTGAACACCATGTTTGGGATTGTTCTCGTTTCAAGAGAATGAATCCTCAAGAACGGTTGTCAATTGTGAGATACTGGAGGCTATGTTTCTCATGCCTTCAAGTTGGGCATTCAAGTCGAGATTGTCGATCACGGCTCTCCTGTCCCATTGGCGAGTGTGGTCGATTTCATCACCAGCTCCTTCACTACCAAGAAAGATACCGGGTCGAGGCCAGGCCGAGAACACATGGTGAAAACTCAAATGCCATTAACACCACCACGAATGTGGCCATTGCCCCTAAGAGCGCCCTTTTGGGAGTCATTGCGATACAGTGCCGGGGTCCAAACGGAGCAAAAATCGTTAACGCTCTAATAGATGACGGCTCAGACACGTCCTTTGCGAGTGAGAAGCTCCTGAAGAAGGTTGGAGCAAATCTGAAGGGGGGACAAACGTTAAGCGTCCATGGAGCGACCTCTTCCAGTAAGGTGCATTCTTTAAAATCCAAGATATTGATTGGATCAGCCGTGGGGAAGGCCAATCTTGAGCTGACAATACAATCGCTCCCTAACGTTTGCGGAAGTCTTCAGGGTGGGGAGTGGCCAAAGCTCCAAGATCGGTGGACCCACTTGCAAGACCTTGACTTGTCCAGCAATCCTGGGCCTGTCGAAATTCTCCTTGGATTAGATGCCGGACACTTAATTGAGCCACTTGAATACCGTCGTGGGGAGTCTGGGGATCCCTATGCGTTCAGAACCAAGTTAGGATGGGTTTGTCGGGGACGTGTGACAACTGGTGATTTTTCCCATTCTTGGAACCACTTTATTGAGAGTCACGATTCAAGCCTAGAAACCCGCCTCAATGAGTATTTTGCAGACGAAGCCTATGGAACTGAGAAAAAAGATGACCAAGATGTTTATTCACTACAGGACCAGTATGCAATTAAGATGATTGATGAGAACTTGAAGAAGTTGCCAAACCGACCGGGGTATGAAGTTGCCCTGCTATGGATCCCGGGAATGCCGAAACCAGAAAACAATCAAGCCTTGGCTGAACGAAGACTGCCGGGATTGGAAAGAAAATTCGATATCAATCCTACTTTAAAAGAAATGTATACTGATGCTATGTCCAAGANAACAATCGAGCCTTGGCTGAACGAAGACTGGCGGGATTGGAAAGAAAATTCGATATCAATCCTACCTTAAAAGAAATGTATACTGCTGCTATGTCCAAGACCATCAATGATGGATACGCCAATCGGATTATAAATCCAAGAGAGCTTGAAGCCAAGCATCGATATTTCCTACTACACCACGGAGTTCTGAAGAAGGGTGGGACAAAGATCCGAGTAGTTTTTGATTCCGCCGCGAAATTTAAAGGCCTCAGTCTGAATGATCGACTCCTTAGCGGCCCAGCACTCCAAAACGACCTCATGGACGTCTTAGTGCGGTTCCGAGAGCACCCCGTGGCAGTAAGTGCGGATATTGAGGCCATGTTTTCCCGGGTGATGGTCCAAGAAGAGGATGCCCGATTTCATTGCTTTCTGTGGAGAGAAGACGTAAGCTCGCAGATAGAAGTCTACCATATGGCTGGAGTCGTATTTGGGGACACTTCCTCGCCATGCTTGGCTATAAGGACCCTGTTAAGGACGGCCGAAGACTCAAATTGTTCCGACGACACTAAATCACGAATCAGAAATCAGTTCTATGTTGATGACTATCTGGACAGTTTCGAAGATCGGGATCAAGCAGTCACATCCTGTCTGGAAGTACGACGAGTTGTGGCTGAGGGAAATTTCAATCTACGGGACTGGAAATCCAACCACAACACGGTAGCCCTTGCCGTCGGAGGTTCATCCCAAGAAGTGCTCGATCTGAATGACGGGATCCACACCAAAGTGCTGGGACTTAAATGGCATCCAACCTCAGACTCACTCGTCTTTGAAACAACCCATGAGGATGTAGTCCTCACGAGAAGGGGTCTACTAAGCCGTCTCTGTAGTCTTTACGACCCTTTAGGACTCTGTGCACCCGTGACCGTAGCGGGAAAGATCCGAATGAAAGAGCTCGTCATCCAAGGCAAGGGTTGGGACGAAACCGTCGATCAAGACCATGGTACGTGGTGGCTTGCCTGGAATGACAGCTTGCACTCATTGAAAAACTCGATCTTCCCCCGGTGTATAGCTCCATGGCCAAGCCTGGATACCCAAATCCAACTCCACGTCTTTTGCGATGCCTCAGAAGACGCCTTTGCCACAGTCGCATATGTCCGGAGTTTGACAAAAAGTGGTCAAATTGAGGTCCGCCTTGTCTGCTCAAAGACTCGAGTGTCACCAAAGCGACCTTTGGCCATACCAAAACTTGAACTACAAGCCGCGGTCCTTGGTGCAAGACTGGCTGATCATTTGAGGTCAAGTCTTCGAATTCATGTTGAACAAAGATTCTTTTGGACGGATAGCAACGTGGTTCGATCATGGATTACAAGCCTTGCCCAAGCGTACAAGCCATTTGTGTCACATCGAATAGGAGAGATCCAATCATTAACACAAGCATCGGAGTGGCGCCATGTGCCAGGCAGGCTGAACCCCGCGGATCTAGCAACCAGGGTCTCTGGGCAGCCTCAAATATTATCGAAATGGATTCAGGGACCAGAGTTTCTACGGAAAGAGAGCAATTTCTGGCCATCAGAACTTCGCATTGATCCAACTGAGGAAGAAAAGAGAGGAAAGTTCAAAGAAGCAATTAGCAACGTTGCTTGGCTTGGCGAAGGGGCTGATGAACTGGATACAGTGCTGGACGAGTTGCGATCAGAGGACGTAGAGACCCAAACAGACCTCCTGACCAAACTTTTGGTGAGAATTCAAGAAGACTCCTTTGGAAAGGACCTAGAGGCGTTGACAAAGTCGGGCCCTCTACCCAAAACTTCCAGGATCAAGGATCTTAGCCCTTTCATCGATGCAAAAGGGGTTATGCATGCTAAGGGTCAGTTGAGCCGTGCTCAACTTGATTACGACCAGAAACATCCAATCATTCTGTGTCCAAAGCACCCATCCTCTCAACTAATCATAAAAGAGGAGCACGGGCGTCATCATCATCCCGGCGTGAATCATGGACTAGCCTTGTTGCGGCAAAAATACTGGGTTTTGCGTGGAAGAGAGGCTATCAAGGGGGTGCGTTCTCTTTGCCGTTTTTGTCGGAGGTTGCTGGCAAAACCTGCTTTCCAAGAAATGGCCGACGTCCCCGAGGAACGAATGGCAATTGGTCAACCACCTTTCTTCCATTCTTCTGTAGATTTCTTCGGTCCCATGGAAATTCTCGTTTCAAGAAACAAGATCGAGAAGAGATGGGGTTGCATCTTCGTTTGTATGACAACTCGTGCAGTTCATCTGGAGATTGCCCCGTCTCTCTCAACCCAAGATTTCCTGAACTGTTTGAGGAATTTCTCGAATATTCGGGGACAGCCAACCTTAATCCACTGTGACAACGGCACCAACTTCGTCGGAGCCAGGACACTTCTTGTTGCCCTTGCAAGAGATCAAACCGAAGGAATCAGGTGGAAGTTCCAACCCCCCAGAGCTCCACATTGGGGAGGGGTCCATGAAGCCTTGGTGAAATCGGCCAAGCGGTCACTCACCAACGTCCTGGAAGAAGAGCAAGGCGCGAAAAGACATTTGCGAGAGCACGAACTAAGAACGGCTCTGTGCGAAGTGACGGGATTTCTTAACTCCCGACCCATCCCATATGAGGGATCCGATGCTGGAGATGCCAGAGCTCTGACACCAAACCACTTCTTGATCCAGCGTGGAAGCATCGATCCGCCGCCGGGAAATTATGCAACCCTAAATCCTCGCCAACATTGTCATTATCTTCAAGGAATCATCGACAAAGTGTGGAAGAGATGGACCTTAGAGTACTTACCCTCATTACTGAAAAGAACCAAGTGGACGACGAGAATGAAGAACGTTCAAGTGGGGGACGAAGTTCTTATTGTAGGAACGCCTGAACCAAGAGGAAAATGGAGGATGGGACACATCAAAGAGGTCCATCCTGGGAAAGATGGCTTGGTGCGAGCGGTGACAATTCGAACCAACGACGGAAACCTGACTCGACCAATCACCAAGATCTGTCCGCTTGATCCTATCTCTCGTCACACCGATCCGAGAGGCCAGAACCGGCAAAGTGGGGAGGATGGATCGGCGGAAAGTTACGCCGTTTCCCGCCCTGGTTTGAATCTGGGAATTTGCCGGTTTGACGTTCGGAAAAGGAGCAGGACAGGGGGAGAAAAAGAAGAAGCGGGGGAAAAATAGGAAGTGTGTAAGAAAGGATACCAAAAAACGTCGAGAATAAAAATACATCGATAAAAATCTAATACAGTCCAATTGCTGAGGGATGAAAGTCCCCACCAACGCTCTTCTTGACATTGACAGTCATGCCGAAACAGACACAACGTTCCAGAATCTCACAGGTAACGCGAACCAGATCAGGATACAATTCCTTCCCCACAGTCATATGGTCAATAACCTTTTGAATGTCAAGGCCAGACATGGCGACATCGCCTCTATAAGATTAGGAATCACCGGTTGAAATAAATCCCATGAGTGAACAAAGAAAACGATATTTCCCAAAAGGAGTAATGATAGTGGTCAATTCTTGCGATTCTTTGGCCAGCAGCATTTGCCAGTAGCCTTTGACCAGAGCCAACTTGATGAAATACCCCACAGTGAACTCCCCCAACGGCAAACTCCCCCACAGTGAACAAAAAATTCACGTGAACAATGAGTCCTTTGAAGTCACATCGCTTAGTTGCTGCTCAATAAATGATACGATCTCTGACCCGGCGCTCCCCTTTTCCCAGAATTTCGAGACAATCTTCAAAGAGCCCTTCTGTAGCAAATGCCCGATTTGTTGCTGCCGACTCGGCAACACCTAAGATGAAACTCTTCTGTGAAATTAATGGGAAGAGCATTTCACATATTTCCATTCCTGATACAGGGGCTTCTCACACAATCTTACCTTCTACTGCGCAACCTTCAGACGTTGAATTGAAGCCCTCTTCGACGCGTTTGCTTGCTGCCAATGACTCAACTCTCTAAAATGCTGGTGCTTTAACATTCTTTGAACCACTGAGAATAGCCCACAAGTACTTATTCGCACCATTGTCTCCCCAGATCTTGATGGCCTTCCGGATAGGCTGGTGGGATTTGATGGCGCTACAAATTTTGCCATCAACTTTCCCATCTCCAACTGCAATGAGGAGCGCTAGGCTTTGCAAAGGTGGTGATGATGATGACAACAATTTTTTGAGACTTGCTGGGGACCGTTCAGACTTCGAGATTGTTGATGAGGGTGGTGTTGGTAACAATTTCGGGGTCAAAGACGACCAGGAAGGACATCATGAACTTGTTGATGTCCTTGCCCAAGTCAACGGAGTGACCTTGCAATGTGGTAGTGCGGCAATTGATGCCATCACCGAAGAATATAGTGACGTTATGAAATCATCTCTCAGCCACACGTCTGGAACTCTGAAAGGTCTAAAAATGAAGATTAAGATCGACAAGTCAAAGCATATAACACCTTGTCATGTACTAACTGCCAGACCAGTACAACTACATCTCTCTGAGCAGGCCAATGTTCTCTTTAACGAACTCATTGGGGCGGGCATGATTGTAAAGGTTGACAAACCAACCACTTGGCGCTCTCTGGCTCACTTGTTGCCTAAACCTGGCGGGAAGAAAGTGGGATTAGTCACAGACTACCGTGCTTTGAACAAAGCCGTTCACAGACCCGTTCACCCCTTCTCCTCTGCTCAAGATGTCACCCATCAGGTGAACAAGGACTCCCGTTTATGCATCAAGTTGGATGCCATTCATGAGTACTGCCAGGTTCCACTTGATTAGAAATCTTCCCTCCCTACGACTTTTCTCCTCCCATCTGGAAAATATGGCTACACTGTTGCTCCCATGGGATTATGCTCCAGCGGCGACGAATTCTGTATATGTACGGATAGAGCTGTGACTGGCCTCCCATGGCTAATGAAAATAGTTGATGAAATGCTCATCCAAGGTCCAACAGAGGAGATCATCCTTCAGCTTTATGACTTAGTTCTTCTACGTTGCCTTGCCAATGGGATTAAGCTCCCTTTGGAGAAGATGGAGATGGGAAGCAAGCTCAAATTTGCTGCTTTAATTGTTAGCACTGATGGAGTCAGTCCTGATCTTGCAAAGTTGCAGTCTATTAGAGAGTTCCTTGTTCCAAAGAATGTCACTGAATTGATATCTTTCCTTGGTTTGGCAAACCAGCTGGGTGCCTTCATGCCGGACCTTGCTCACAGGAAGGTAAACATGCGCCAACTCCTTTCTAAGAGCAATGCCTTTCTTTTGTTGCCAGAACATCAGGCTGAATTTGACCAAGAATTTGTGAGGCGGCATCCAAGTCCATTTGTCTACCAAAGGAGCAAATCACCAACACAGACTACTTTTTGGAGATGGTTTTTACCTTTACGACGCAAGCGGAGACCGTGGGTGAGCTCTACGAGGATTTGAAGGCAATTGACGGATCGCCGGAGATTCTAGCAGTAGCCAAGAAGGACACGGCAACGTTGGCGGACATGGAGGGAAAGGTTCCAAAGCGCGGCACTACACGGACCGTCAACCTCAGCACCACAACAACAAGGAACGAAAACAGAACATTGAGGGAGCAGGTCGGGCTATGTTGGAGCACTCTCTCTAGTATGGCAACGTTACCCAAGATGAGAGTTTGGGTCAAAAACTTCATGACTTATTATGCAGCCTTTAATATGGACACGATTGATCTGACGCAACAACACTCTTTCTTCACCGCACACTTGGATGCAGCTTTGGTGGGCTACATGGACTTGGTTGTCTCTCTTTCTTTGACAGTCTCTGACTGCACCCGACTTTTGGAGAAGATATTTTTGGAAATTAATCCACTTTATCAACGGCGTTGGCAATGGCGCAAGGCGGAACTCCAGCCGGGTCATTCCATGAGGGACGCCATGACCNTTGGTGGGCTACATGGACTTGGTTGTCTCTCTTTCTTTGACAGTCTCTGACTGCACCCGACTTTTGGAGGAGATATTTTTGGAAATTAATCCACTTTATCAACGGTGTTGGCAATGGCGCAAGGCGGAACTCCAGCCGGGTCATTCCATGAGGGACGCCATGACCAGTTTGTAAAAGATTGGCAATGAAACCGAATAGTCCAAAATGACCACTGACATCTGGTAAATGTTCAAGGCAATCCACATGAGCCGCGTGCTTCCAGATATGATGCTGGAACTTCTAAAATTGAAGAAACCGACTTTATCAGATGCCATTTAAGCCGCAACAGCGTTTGAAAGTGAAAGGGATGTCCAAGCCGCAACAACAATGGTACACGCAATTGACTGCAAACAAGGATCACAGCATTGCTGCAGTGGGTCCAAGAGCCACGTGTTACAAGTGCGGGGGTTTGGAACATCCAGCTGGTTCTTGCCGCGCAAGGCATATGAGGGGTTATGAGTGTGGCAGACTTGGGCATATCAGACAGTTCTGCAATAGAATGTCAGGCAATGGAGGGAGCTCAACAACGCGTGGTTCTGGAACTGGAGGGAACGGGAGAATCAACGCTATTGCCAAATCAGGGGATGACGTTGAGGGCAAGATATGCGTGGTCAATCCATCCTGAATGACGCCTAGGACAACCATAGTGCTAAGAAATCTTCCAGTCAAGGTCGTACCAGATTCTGGGGCAGTTGTCACAGTCTTTCCTCCACACCTCATCCCAGACAATGTCGTTCTAGAGCCAGCCTTGAAAATGGTCGCTCTGGTCTCGGCGAGTGGCACAAAGATGGGTCAGTCAGGGATCTTGACAATCTCATCTCTTGTCCAGGAAGGAGGTGGCTTTTTGCGACCACGCCGAGATATCACGATTTATTTCTCTCCCAATCTCACTGCTCCACCACTTATCGGATGGAAAGATTGGGTGGCTATGGGGAGTTTGCATAAAACTTTTCCGCTCCTCAATCATGAACTGCTCTTGGTCAAATCAACAGAGATTTCAGGGGTTCAGGAAGCGGAGCATGGTTGGTATGATGCCATAAGCACCATCAACAGAGATATTCCCCAGTACGTCAAAGACGAGCAATTGTTTGTCCATTTGGGGGATTTCTCAGTTTCCTCAGTCTATTCTATGAGCAAGAAGGACACGCCCGTATTTGACTCTGGGAAAGGGATCAAAGTCAAGGACAAAGATGACGCGTCATTTTGCCGTTTGATTGGAGAGGCTTACAACAATGTGGCTCTCCTTGCACTGATCAGGAAGTTGTTGCTTGAGAAGTTGGAGATGGGACAATTGCTGAAGTTTGCAGTGTTTGTTGTCTCCAAGGAACGGGTCCGACTGGACATTGCAAAATTGGCTGCCATGCGCGAGTCCCCACAACTGACTTTGATCACAGAGCTTAGATCTTTCTTTGAGCTTCTTAACCCGCTCACCACGTTCTTGCCTAATCTCTCAGACGCAACAGAGAAGTTGACATCTCTTTTGAAGAAAAACGTGGCGTTCTTGTGGACTAAGGAACATGAGGCCGAATTTGAGCAAGCCCATGTGGCCTTGACCTTGCCAGCATTGTATTTTGTTATGCCATTTGGTAATCGTTTCAAAACCAAACTAATGACTAATGCTCCGTAGGTCTTTGGGTTTGGATTTGCCCTCATTCAATGCAAGATTTTCGGTGTCATTCACCTAATACAGTGCCAGTCTTGCTCCCTTTTGCTGGCCCAGAAAAATTATGCGACGATCAAGTTGGAAGCCTTGGCCATCCTTGGGGCCGCCAAAAATGCGACAATTACTTCTGCGGAATGCCGGACTTTGTCGTAATCATGTACCACAAGCCGCTCCTAGGATAGCTTGATGAGAGCCTCGTATCACTGGTAAATGCGCAACTCCAACAGATTTGGGACAGGCTTGAGATTTACTCATTTGCGTTGGATTGGAATGCGGGCAAACGCCATCTCATTGCATATGCGCTGAGCCGGGCGCCTTTGTTGGTGGTCAACGTCAACAAACCAGCATTCAAGATCGCTATAGAGGGCATTGATGAGGAGTACGTACTTCTCCAAGACAAGGTTTGGAGTGGGACCAACCTCACGGACCTTCCATGAAGTTTGACCCTGTTTGTGGAAGTGTTCTCGTCTTTGCGGGTTGAGGGTGACCTGGTTTTATCTGGGGATTGGTTGGTCATCCCACGCCCAATATGCGAGGAAATTCTCCGTCAACTCCACCTTTCACACAATAGGATGACCAAAACTACAGTATTGGCCCACCAGCTCTATCTTTGGCCAGCTATGCCCAACGAGATCAAGCAGATAGTCTCTTCATGTGTGTCTTGTTAAGAACGTCTGCCTTTGCCCCCACCCAAGCCTTTGTGGATGGCAGCATCAACCGCGGAATACCCACTCCGCCGCGTCTCCGTGGACATTATTGACCTGGAGGGCTCCAAGTTTGTGGTTATTGCTGATATCCATCTATTTAATTGTTAACTCTTGATGTCTTTACACTATGCTTCTACCTTCCATCTCATTCTTCACTTTCCATGTCTCTCAGCTGACCAATAAAAACTCACTTGTGTTCTGACTTGCAAATTGGAAACATCTCCGTCAATTCGTGTTCCCACTTCTTTCCGGATTCTACAGATTGCTTGACAATGCCTAGCAGAGGCTTGAGATTGGTGAACACAGTGGAATGCATTCCAAGCAGGTAAATTCGACAATGAGCGCCTCGATCTTACATACAGCGTATCTGGTTTTGGCATCAGACAGATACCTGGAACCGCATTGGATCAACTTGGATTGACCATTGGGGTATAAAAAAAAGAGTGTCCCAGGCCTTTCATACAGGAAGCGTCAGTCAGTGAGGAGTAGTGTTGAATAGAGGGATAAAAGTAGGCG
>NC_081442.1:12349796-12373538 GCF_007210705.1 Tigriopus californicus
AGAGAGAGATATAGTGTTTATCTTACTTGTTTGTGAAAACTGAGCTGATTGTTGTCAATGTCATCTGTATTTTCACCTGGTTATCAATATACATATCAATTAAACCCTGTTTTGTGCTCTCATTTTATCTATATATTAACATTACTGACGTGACCTTAGGATAAAATACGGGACCACGATTTTCAACCTGTGATCTGCTGCTGAATAGTACTGTGATATTCAAGGAAAATTGTTGTCCATTTATTCATGCTTGATTTGAACTGAAAAATATTGTAAAAAAGTTACTATTTATTGCCAAAATTGAGTTTCGGAAAACCTATAGAGAAAAGTTATCAATCTGTTAGCTCACGGTATAGTTCATAGAAAAGTAAAACAAGCCTTCAACTAGAAATTAATATTAGCTAACATCTGAGAAGATTGTTAATATACACGACGTTTGGTTTGTGCTTGTATCCCTCATTTTGTTAAATGCTTATTATTTCAATCATCTTTTATTTATCGTGCGTGAACGGAAATTTTAAATGAATTCAAAGCACAAAAGGTAGTTAATGATATGATCGCTGGCATATTCATTTGGTCAGATATCGAAATCAAAATACGTATTTGGCAAACTATTATGATCGGGCGGTTTTGTTTGTAGACAGTCCAAAGAAGAACTGTTTTGTCATAAACTAAAGGTTTCCAAATTGTTCGGCAAGCATTTTGACATAAATTTTCTTGCATAGACGCGCCAAGGGATGCTTAATAAAGCATCTTTATAAAGCATCTTCGAACGAACGCACACTATACATTGTGAACACGACATCATTGTTCTGCCATGTAGGCGTTTGGGAGCGACATCTGGCGAATTGTAAGCCATAACAAGCCGAACGCCCCCCCCCTCCTGGGCTCAACCTTCCTTATCCTCAATCAAAGTCTGGTGTGCAAGAGGAACGCGTTGGACCAGGTCAATTATCCTCAAAACATTTGGCCGAGGCTGACCAGGTGGTGGATTGCGAGGAACTCCCCCGGGAGGATACCAAGCTTCTTCAGATCACTGCGTCCAATTAGAGCCGGACCAGGGATGTCCAAAACAATGGCCTCAATGGCTTGCCTTTGCCCAATCACGTAATGATGCATCAAAGGTGAGCTTGCCAAGGTTGGGAATGGATGGAGCGATTGGCAGCAAAGAGGCGGGTAGTCTAGGGGAAAGGATAACCCAGGGGGGAAACATCTGTGGTCCAATCAGCGAATTCGGCAATGGCCGTCTTACCCATGGGGGGAGAGTCCAGTGGGTTCTCGCAAATTAACTCAGACCGTTTATGAGAGGACGCCATCCTCGCATCCACCAGCTCTTGGAGCTTACTCAAGGAGTGGGGGTGTGTTTGGCATGCAGTTCCTTTCACTTCTTGATGTTCCCGGCCCGGCACAGGAGTCCGTTCTTGGAGTCAATGAGGAGGACAGCGAATATGTTCAATCTCTTATGAGTTATTGTATGGACCCAATTCGCGCACAAACCAAAAGACATATCCCCCACTGATTTCGGAAAACCACAAATGAGGAAAACTGCCGCATCTGGCACCACACGTTCAATGTCTCACAGCTGTCGATTCTAGGGTGACTTTTTGTCCATGGTAGAACTTTCCTTGCTCAAGGATCCATTCCTACTTTCTGCCGCAACAGGTATCCCAGCCCAGCTACGTGACAAAACCAATGATCTGCCATTCAAGAGCGTGGTATCAATGTTGTCAATGATTATTCATCATCTTCAAGCTTGAAAGATGAGCCCGAGCAACATCACCTCTACTTGGATTTTACCAAATTGACCCATTGCTCATGTTAATAGCTAAAGCACCAATCTATTATGACCTTTTTATTTTTGATGACCTCAGGTATATGCATACCATAAAGTGAGACCTTGTTCTCCTCGGTCTCATCTTTCAATCCACGTAGGTGAGTGTATGTATATGTCAGACGACAATTTTTGGTTGCTTCCAGGACGATTTCTTTAAAAAAAGCGATAGATGTCCTGGATTCACTTGTCCAACGCTGTCAAGCAATTTCAATGCCAACATCCCGTCATTTTGGCAGATTTTTGTCCATTGTCCCCAAAATATGACTTGTGCGTTTTAGTTGACGCATGTGTGGGATTATATGTTGGTGAAAATGTTAGTGTTTTATTCGTGTTGAAGTGTGAATGAGGGACATCCACAAGAATGTGTTAAAAGTCTACATGCGAACCTGAGATAAAGAATAAAAAAATCTTGAATTGAATATTGGTGAATGTGCATCCTTCTCTCTCCGATCCGAAGTCCTTTCACTTGCAACGAACATACGATGGCGCAGTTGGCTTGACTATCCGCCTGCGGCCTGTTCCCGTCGAGATCCATCCGCATCTTTCCGACGTGTTGGTTCCTTCCGGGACACCTCTTTCTATGGTCTTTTCTCTTCCTCACGGTATGTCGAAAAGGGACGAATTGCTTTGTTTAAGGCAGCCAAAGGGGATTCAAGTCTGCCTTGACTTGGGCGCGGAAATCCGCCAAATCGGCACTCAACGATTTAATCCTGGGTGACGATCCAATTCTCTTTGAGAACTTCTTGGGCCAGTGGGACGATCGTCTACAAAATATTTACTTGCTGAAAATCAAGTGATCTGTCATCTTGATGCTAATGCAAATGATGCAGATCCTGCAGTAGAAGAACAAACTAATGCCTATTTTAGGCCAAATCTATTATCATTGGGTTTCGTAGAGACGTGGATGCTTCAAATCTTCAAACTGAAAGATGTACAGACCATGCTAGAGATGTGTGTCCAGAAGATACCCATAGCTGTGGTCCCAAGTCAGCCGGATCATTTAGATTGTGCGTGGATCTGACCAATTAAACACAGAGGTAGTGGCGTTCTATCCACCCTACAAAGACCCTGGCCGAGGCCATCTCTAGATTTCAATCCACGGATGAGTATTTCTCAAAATTCGATTTGGTCAAGGGGTACTGGCAAATGTCTTTAGATCCGAATTTCCAAGAGTTAACAGTTTTTACCACTCTTTTGGGAACTAACGTTTCCTTAGCTCACCTAGGGGTTCATCTCCACGGCGATCTTTTCTCTTATAGAGGCTATATCGCCATGTCCGGTTCAAATATCCAGAAAGTCATTGACGATATGGCTGCTGGTACTAAGGAGTGCCCTGACTTGGTCGCTTAACGTGTAACATTTTTGAGCATTGTGTTCAGTATGGAATGACGGTGAACGCCAAGAAGAGCGTGATTGGTGGAGCAAGGGATATCGACTTTGTTGGGTTTCACATCTCTTGAAGAAGATTGAAGTAGACCCGGAAAAGGTCGATGCTATTAGGCAATTTCCGCCTCCAGAGGACCGCCGCGATCTCCGTTCATTCCTTGGGCTGGTCAATCAGTTTAGGCCAGTTCCCCAGTTCCATTGCCAAAGTCGCCGAGCCTTGAGAGGCTTTTGAAAACCAAAACAACTTCATGTGGCTTCCGAGCATGTGGTAGCTTTCAATGAGGTCAAGAAGGTTCTCACATGGCCTTCTATCCTTGGTATGCACACGATTGGAGCAGAGACGGTGCATCAAAATTGAAGCGTTTGGGGTTCGTCTGTTTACGTCTGGAGGCCAATGGCTACTGATGCAATGTGGCTCACGCTTCATGCAGGACGCCGAGACCCGTTTGCCATTGTGGAGTTGGAAGGGCTAGCCATCCATTGGGCTATCCGCAAATGTTGGACGATATTTGTTGTGTATGGAACACTTCACAGTGATTTCAGATCATAAACCACTGCAAACGATTTTCAATCAACAAATGCTTAATGCTATCAAAAATCCTAGGACCTTGAATGACCGTTCCGTCTTTCTTTTTAGAGTGGAAGTGTGGAAAGACTCACTTCATCCCATATGCTCTGTCCCAGGCCCGATTTTCTAATCCCAAGGTGACTGGCGATTTGGATCCGGTTCCTTCCAACCTCCAGGTGGCTTTGGTTGAAGCCCCGAGTCCGATCTTACGTTGGAAAACTTGTCGTCCCAGGCCCGCAAGTCTCAAAACTAGTGGTTTGAAAGACGTCATCAAACAGAACATTGTGGCAAAAGCTCAATCAGGGTATGTTTCCTTATTGAAAGGGATGTCAGGCGGATTCTCATTGGATGGTGATTTAATTTTGAAGGGCTGGCACATTGTCATTCCACCGCGTACAATAAAGAATATCTTGTCTTAACTGCATTGAAGCCATCAAGGAATAGAGTGAACAAAACGGCGTGCCAGACAGATCTTTTCCGGCCGGGGTTTCATTCCGATATCACCAATATGGTAGAGGCTTGTTGGTAATGCGCTTATTCTAGGCCATCCCATTCACCTGAGCCCCTGAATCAATTGAATCACCCATCCAGACCATTTGAAATGGTCTCAGTTAATTTACTTTTTATGGAGGCCATGAATATTTGGTTTATACCTGTCGTTTTTCTGGCTTTCCCTTCATCCAGCACTTTTGCGCCCCGCCCACGGCCTCCACTTTAATCTGGGAATTTCGGTGGCTGTTCTGGATGGTGGGCGTGCCCAACGTGTTCTGGTCCAATAACGCGAAGATAACGCAAGATTTTTTCAAACTGTGGGGCGTGCAATGGCGGCCCTCTGGAGTAATGGCTTGGGAATCCGCTAATGCTATCAAATCCGCGATTTCTTCCAGCCATTTGTCTGCCACCATTGCAGGCACTTCTTCTCCCAAGAAATTGAAGAGTCCAGGAAATATAGGTCCCATAGAAGTCACATTCCAGCTCTGTCTCGTATGAATGCTTGGATTGCGGTAAATCTTCCCACCCAGGAAGTCCCACCACCAAGCACTGTCTAGCCAAGGACACAGTTTGCCACACGTGCTAGAAGATGAGGCACTACGCTGTAGTTTGCAAGAGCGGAATAATATGGCGTGGTTGTTCGATATCCCATGGTTGACCCTCCTCTGGTAATTACAGGATCATGAATTCTTCATCAATTCATGTCGAATGGTCAAGGCTCGTCGGACTCCTACCGGATCTGTGGACATTCACCCACGGTCTGGAATCCCATTCCAAATGGTTATTCTCCCGGATACAGGAGAAACAAAAACTTTGATGTCTGCAGATCCGGTGGTACCTATGGGAGAGAAGTAGATGGATCTCAAAAACGTTCAATTTGCGTTGCCAGTAATACAAAAATGAAGTGCCACGGGGCAGTTCAACCTAAGATCACTCACCTGAGGAAGTATTTCACAACAATCTGGGCATATGTCTCTCCACATTTCCAGATTTTTCTTGCGTGGCATTCAATGATTGATCTTGGGATACTACCTACAACATTCCCTTGTCTTCCTGACGCTATTTCCTCCGTCACCAAGGTTGATATTTGTCTTGTTTCTCAAACCCTCAGAGGACAAGGTTGAAGAGAAGATCCATTGCCTCATGGACAAATTCTCCTCCGTTTTCGAGGTATCTGAGGTACTCATACTGATGAGAAGTACACCTTTGACCATTCACCTCAGGGAAGATATTCCTATCAAACCCACTCACGTCAATGTAGCTGGAAGTATTCCCTATGCATACAGCAATAAAACGGAGGAAGAACTAAACTTCATGGTCACATCGGACATCATTGACCGTGTTTCCGATTCTTCTGACTGGGTCGGCCCAAGTCTTGCGATCCCAAAACTGAATGGATCTGTGCGTCTTGTGGTTGACTTCACCCTACAAGTATGTCAAACGTCCAGTCCATCCATTGTCTTCTGCCATGGACATTTCAACCTCAATTCCTCTTTCCTCCAAAATTTTGTCGTCTTGGACGCAGTCAAGGGTTACTGGCAGGTGGAACTTGACAAATCATCTAGGCATCTGATGACATTTCTAACGCCCTATGGGCGCTTTCGTTATTGTCAAGCACCCTTTGGACTCAACGCTTTGGGTGACAATTTTGCGCATGAGGAGATCAGGCCCTGTCCGTTCTTGTAGGAGTCAGCAAGATTGCTGATGACATCCTTTTCCGCGGCGACTCCTGGGAGATGTCTGACAAAAACAGAGGCTGTGCTCTCACTATGTCAGCAGCACCGCATCCCTTTATCCAAGGGGAAAGCGCAAGTTGGCTCTTCCGTGAAATTTGCCGGATTCATAATTTGCATGGATGACGTATAGCTTCGATTTCTGAATTTCCGGTCCCATCTAACGTCACAGACCTCCAGTCATTCTTGGGATTGGCCAATCAACTCGGGCAGTTTGTTCCTGATTTAACCTCGCGTCCCAGCCACTCCTGGCTCTCTTGAAAAACAGCATCGAATTTCAATGGCTTCCAGATCACCAAGATGGATTTGATTCAATCAAGTTCATCCTTACCAATCTCAAGGTCCTGTTCTAGAGAGAGATATAGTGTTTATCTTACTTGTTTGTGAAAACTGAGCTGATTGTTGTCAATGTCATCTGTATTTTCACCTGGTTATCAATATACATATCAATTAAACCCTGTTTTGTGCTCTCATTTTATCTATATATTAACATTCTGACGTGACCTTAGGATAAAATACGGGACCACGATTTTCAACCTGTGATCTGCTGCTGAATAGTACTGTGATATTCAAGGAAAATTGTTGTCCATTTTATTCATGCTTGATTTGAACTGAAAAATATGTAATAAAAGTTACTATTTATTGCCAAAATTGAGTTTCGGAAAACCTATAGAGAAAGTTATCAATCTGTTAGCTCACGGTATAGTTCATAGAAAAGTAAAACAAGCCTTCAACTAGAAATTAATATTAGCTAACATCTGAGAAGATTGTTAATATACACGACGTTTGGTTTGTGCTTGTATCCCTCATTTTTGTTAAATGCTTATTATTTCAATCATCTTTTATTCATCGTGCGTGAACGGAAATTTTAAATGAATTCAAAGCACAAAAGGTAGTTAATGATATGATCGCTGGCATATTCATTTGGTCAGATATCGAAATCAAAATACGTATTTGGCAAACTATTATGATCGGGCGGTTTTGTTTGTAGACAGTCCAAAGAAGAACTGTTTTGTCATAAACTAAAGGTTTCCCAAATTGTTCGGCAAGCATTTTGACATAAATTTTCTTGCATAGACGCGCCAAGGGATGCTTAATAAAGCATCTTTATAAAGCATCTTCGAACGAACGCACACTATACATTGTGAACACGACATCACTTGTTCTGCCATGTAGGCGTTTGGGAGCGACATCTGGCGAATTGTAAGCCATAACAAGCCGAACGCCCCCCCCCTCCTGGGCTCAACCTCCTTATCCTCAATCAAAGTCTGGTGTGCAAGAGGAACGCGTTGGACCAGGGTCAATTATCCTCAAAACATTTGGCCGAGGCTGACCAGGTGGTGGATTGCGAGGAACTCCCCCGGGAGGATACCAAGCTTCTTCAGATCACTGCGTCCAATTAGAGCCGGACCAGGATGTCCAAAACAATGGCCTCAATGGCTTGCCTTTGCCCAATCACGTAATGATGCATCAAAGGTGAGCTTGCCAAGGTTGGGAATGATGGAGCGATTGGCAGCAAAGAGGCGGGTAGTCTAGGGGGAAAGGATAACCCAGGGGGGAAACATCTGTGGTCCAATCAGCGAATTCGGCAATGGCCGTCTTACGCCATGGGGGGAGAGTCCAGTGGGGTTCTCGCAAATTAACTCAGACCGTTTATGAGAGGACGCCATCCTCGCATCCACCAGCTCTTGGAGCTTACTCAAGGAGTGGGGGTGTGTTTGGCATGCCAGTTCCTTTCACTTCTTTGATGTTTCCCGGCCGGCACAGGAGTCCGTTCTTGGAGTCAATGAGGGAGGACAGCGAATATGTCCAATCTCTTTGTTTTGTATGGACCCATTCACGCACAAACCAAAAGACGATGAGTCCCCCCACTGATTTCGGAAAACCACAAATGGGGAGGAAAACTGCCGCATCTGGCACCACCACGTTCAATGTCTCACAGCTGTCGATTCTAGGGTGACTTTTTGTCCATGGTAGAACTTTCCTTGCTCAGAGGACCAGTTCCTACTTTCTGCCGCAACAGGTATCCCAGCCCAGCTACGTGACAAAACCAATGATCTGCCATTCAAGAGCGTGTGTATCAATGTTGTCAATGATTAGTTCATCAATCTATCAGCTTGAAAGATGAGCCCGAGCAACATCACCTCTACTTGGATTTTACCAAATTGGACCCATTGCTCATGTTAATAGCTAAAGCACCAATCTATTATTGACCTTTTTATTTTTGATGACCTCAGGTATATGCATACCATAAAGTGAGACCTTGTTCTCCTCGGTCTCATCTTTCACCACGTAGGTGAGTGTATGTATATGTCAGACGACATATTTTTGGTTGCTTCCAGGACGATTTCTTTAAAAAAAAGCGATAGATGTCCTGGATTCACTTGTTCAACGCTGTCAAGCAATTTCAATGCCAACATCCCGTCATTTTGGCAGATTTTTGTCCATTTGTCCCCAAAATATGACTTGTGCGTTTTAGTTGACGCATGTGTGGGATTATATGTTGGTGAAAATGTTAATGTTTTATTCGTGTTGAAGTGTGAATGAGGGACATCCACAAGAATGTGTTAAAAGTCTACATGCGAACCTGAGATAAAGAATAAAAAAATCTTGAATTGAATATTGGTGAATGTGCATCCCTTCTCTCTCCGATCCGAAGTCCTTTCACTTGCAACGAACATACGATGGCGCAGTTGGCTTGACTATCCGCCTGCGGCCTGTTCCCGTCGAGATCCATCCGCATCTTTTCCGACGTGTTGGTTCCTTCCGGGACACCTCTTTCTATGGTCTTTCTCTTCTCACGGTATGTCGAAAGGGACGAATTGCTTTGTTTAAGGCAAGCCAAAGGGGATTCAAGTCTGCCTTGACTTGGGCGCGGAAATCCGCCCAATCGGCACTCAACGATTTAATCCTGGGTGACGATCCAATTCTCTTTGAGAACTTTCTTGGGCCAGTGGGACGATCGTCTACAAAATATTTATTTGCTGAAAATCAAGTGATCTGTCATCTTGATGCTAATGCAAATGATGCAGATCCTGCAGTAGAAGAACAAACTAATGCCCTATTTTAGGCCAAATCTATTATCATTGGGTTTCGTAGAGACGTGGATGCTTCAAATCTTCAAACTGAAAGATGTACAGACCATGCTAGAGATGTGTGTCCAGAAGATACCCATAGCTGTGGTCCCCAAGTCAGCCGGATCATTTAGATTGTGCGTGGATCTGACCAATTAAACACAGAGGTAGTGGCGTTCTATCCACCCTACAAAGACCCTGGCCGAGGCCATCTCTAGATTTCAATCCACGGATGAGTATTTTCAAAATTCGATTTGGTCAAGGGGTACTGGCAAATGTCTTTAGATCCGAATTTCAAGAGTTAACAGTTTTTACCACTCTTTTGGGAACTAACGTTTCCTTAGCTTCACCTAGGGGTTTCATCTCCACGGCGATCTTTTCTCTTATAGAGGCTATATCGCCATGTCCGGTTCAAATATCCAGAAAGTCATTGACGATATGGCTGCTGGTAACTAAGGAGTGCCCTGACTTGGTCCGCTTAACGTGTAACATTTTTGAGCATTGTGTTCAGTATGGAATGAACGGTGAACGCCAAGAAGAGCGTGATTGGTGGAGCAAGGATATCGACTTTGTTGGGTTTCACATCTCTTGGAAGAAGATTGAAGTAGACCCGGAAAAGGTCGATGCTATTAGGCAATTTCCGCCTCCAGAGGACCGCCGCGATCTCCGTTCATTCCTTGGGCTGGTCAATCAGTTTAGGCCAGTTCCCCAGTTCCATTGCCAAAGTCGCCGAGCCTTGAGAGGCTTTTGAAAACCAAAACAACTTCATGTGGCTTCCGAGCATGTGGTAGCTTTCAATGAGGTCAAGAAGGTTCTCACATGGCCTCTCTATCCTTGGTATGCACACGATTGGAGCAGAGACGTGCATCAAAATTGAAGCGTTTGGGGTTCGTCTGTTTACGTCTGGAGGGCCAATGGCTACTGATGCAATGTGGCTCACGCTTCATGCAGGACCGCCGAGACCCGTTTGCCATTGTGGAGTTTGGAAGGGCTAGCCATCCATTGGGCTATCCGCAAATGTTGGACGATATTTGTTGTGTATGGAACACTTCACAGTGATTTCAGATCATAAACCACTGCAAACGATTTTCAATCAACAAATGCTTAATGCTATCAAAATCCTAGGACCTTGAATGACCGTTCCGTCTTTCTTTTTAGAGTGGAAGTGTGGAAAGACTCACTTCATCCCATATGCTCTGTCCCCAGGCCCGATTTTCTATCCCAAGGTGACTGGCGATTTGGATCCGTTCCTTCCAACCTCCAGGTGGCTTTGGTTGAAGCCCCGAGTCCGATCTTACGTTGGAAAACTTGTCGTCCCAGGCCCGCAAGTCTCAAAACTAGTGGTTTGAAAGACGTCATCAAACAGAACATTGTGGCAAAAGCTCAATCAGGGTATGTTTCCTTATTGAAAGGGATGTCAGGCGGATTCTCCATTGGATGGTGATTTAATTTTGAAGGGCTGGCACATTGTCATTCCACCGCGTACAATAAAGAATATCTTGTCTTAACTGCATTGAAGCCATCAAGGAATAGAGTGAACAAAACGGCGTGCCAGACAGATCTTTTCCGGCCGGGGTTTCATTCCGATATCACCAATATGGTAGAGGCTTGTTGGTAATGCGCTATTCTAGGCCATCCCATTCACCTGAGCCCCTGAATCAATTGAATCACCCATCCAGACCATTTGAAATGGTCTCAGTTAATTACTTTTTATGGAGGCATGAATATTTGGTTTATACTGTCGTTTTTCTGGCTTTCCCTTCATCCAGCACTTTTGCGCCCCGCCCACGGCCTCCACTTTAATCTGGGAATTTCGGTGGCTGTTCTGGATGGTGGGCGTGCCCAACGTGTTCTGGTCCAATAACGCGAAGATAACGCAAGATTTTTTCAAACTGTGGGGCGTGCAATGGCGGCCCTCTGGAGTAATGGCTTGGGAATCCGCTAATGCTATCAAATCCGCGATTTCTTCCAGCCATTTGTCTGCCACCATTGCAGGCACTTCTTCTCCCAAGAAATTGAAGAGTCCAGGAAATATAGGTCCCATAGAAGTCACATTCCAGCTCTGTCTCGTATGAATGCTTGGATTGCGGTAAATCTTCCCACCCAGGAAGTCCCACCACCAAGCACTGTCTAGCCAAGGACACAGTTTGCCACACGTGCTAGAAGATGAGGCAATACGCTGTAGTTTGCAAGAGCGGAATAATATGGCGTGGTTGTTCGATATCCCATGGTTGACCTCCTCTGGTAATTACAGGATCATGAATTCTTCATCAATTCATGTCGAATGGTCAAGGCTCGTCGGACTCCTACCGGATCTGTGGACATTCACCCACGGTCTGGAATCCCATTCCAAATGGTTATTCTCCCGGATACAGGAGAAACAAAAACTTTGATGTCTGCAGATCCGGTGGTACCTATGGGAGAGAAGTAGATGGATCTCAAAAACGTTCAATTTGCGTTGCCAGTAATACAAAAATGAAGTGCCACGGGGCAGTTCAACCTAAGATCACTCACCTGAGGAAGTATTTCACAACAATCTGGGCATATGTCTCTCCACATTTCCAGATTTTTCTTGCGTGGCATTCAATGATTGATCTTGGGATACTACCTACAACATTCCCTTGTCTTCCTGACGCTATTTCCTCCGTCACCAAGGTTGATATTTGTCTTGTTTTCTCAAACCCTCAGAGGACAAGGTTGAAGAGAAGATCCATTGCCTCATGGACAAATTCTCCTCCGTTTTCGAGGTATCTGAGGTACTCATACTGATGAGAAGTACACCCTTTGACCATTCACCTCAGGGAAGATATTCCTATCAAACCCACTCACGTCAATGTAGCTGGAAGTATTCCCTATGCATACAGCAATAAAACGGAGGAAGAACTAAACTTCATGGTCACATCGGACATCATTGACCGTGTTTCCGATTCTTCTGACTGGGTCGGCCCAAGTCTTGCGATCCAAAACTGAATGGATCTGTGCGTCTTGTGGTTGACTTCACCCTACAAGTATGTCAAACGTCCAGTCCATCCATTGTCTTCTGCCATGGACATTTCAACCTCAATTCCTCTTTCCTCCAAAAGTTTGTCGTCTTGGACGCAGTCAAGGGTTACTGGCAGGTGGAACTTGACAAATCATCTAGGCATCTGATGACATTTCTAACGCCCTATGGGCGCTTTCGTTATTGTCAAGCACCCTTTGGACTCAACGCTTTGGGTGACAATTTGGCGCATGAGGAGATCAGGCCCTGTCCGTTCTTGTAGGAGTCAGCAAGATTGCTGATGACATCCTTTTCCGCGGCGACTCCTGGGAGATGTCTGACAAAAACAGAGGCTGTGCTCTCACTATGTCAGCAGCACCGCATCCCTTTATCCAAGGGGAAAGCGCAAGTTGGCTCTTCCGTGAAATTTGCCGGATTCATAATTTGCATGGATGACGTATAGCTTCGATTTCTGATTTCCGGTCCCATCTAACGTCACAGACCTCCAGTCATTCTTGGGATTGGCCAATCAACTCGGGCAGTTTGTTCCTGATTTAACCTCGCGTCCCAGCCACTCCTGGCTCTCTTGAAAAACAGCATCGAATTTCAATGGCTTCCAGATCACCAAGATGGATTTGATTCAATCAAGTTCATCCTTACCAATCCTCAAGGTCCTGTTCTCGCCTACTTTTATCCTTAATGGTGCGTATCAGGACCTTTCTTCCCAACAGAAAGTATCTGAAATGTTTGACGGCTTGTGGAATAGCTAATAATTCTTTTCGTGTAACGCTATAATTCTTTTCAGCATGTGAGAGAGACTTAGATGTATAAGCAACTGGTCTGACAGTACCGTCATCTTGTTTCTGAGAGAGTACCGCGCCTGTAGCGAATCCCGAAGCATCGGTGTCTACAATGAATGGTTTGGAGCTGTGGAAGTCTGGATGGGCGAGGACTGGTTTCTCGCATAACTTCTGTTTCAGGGCCTCGAAAGCTCGTTGCTGAGATTCGGTCCACACGAATTCAGTGTCTTTGCATAGCAGCTTTTTCATTGGTTCTGCAATGAAACTGAATCTCGAAATGAACTTACGATAATAAGAACATTTTCCTAAGAACGTCCGTAATTCGTTGAGATTCTTAGGGATCGGCCACTCGCGTACGGCTCCTGTTAGGCGCTTGGCTGGGGTGAGACCACCAGGCTTGACCAGGTGTCCGAGCCATACGGCTTCCTCAGTGAATAACTCCGTCTTGGATGGACCCACTCTTAGGTTGGCTCTCTCTACTGCGTGGAGGAATTCTGCAAATCTCCACGATCCTTCTTTCTTCTTAACGGGGACCAGTGCGGAGGACCATGCTGACATGCTAGGCGATATGATTCCATTGTTGAGCCATTCATCCAAAGTTTTTCGAAGGTCGGCTCTCATCAGTGGGTTTAGTGGTCGGACTAAAGCCTTGACTGGCTTGGCTTCTCTGGTGTCAACCTGGAACTCAATGAGATCGGTTTTACCAACATCATATTTGGATTGAGAAAGCACATGATAGAACCGATAGAGCAGATCCTCTGTCATCCTCTTTTGTGTCGCTGTGAGCCTGGGGTGCTGGCGGATCTGGTCTTTGAATAACTTGTGGATGCTCTCTCTCTTTTGGGGCTCATTCTTGTCAGCTTCAGGTGGCGCTCCAATGAAGTCCCATAACATCTGGCGGATGGTGGCTTTGTCTTTCTCGGTATCTAAGTGTTCATATTTGGGCTCGGGACCTTTCGTGGGAGAACAAAGTTTCGATTGTTCATTAGAGTGGATAGTATACACTGTACCGAGTCGGGTGCCGGCTTTAACTGTGACTGGCCATTCGGTAGTATTCAATACGGGTATCTCTGTGGTTCCCTTCTTAGTAGATACTATGGCTACGAAGGCATTGGCTTGTTTTCGGTCAAGCTTGGTTTGAGCATGTGGAATGAAGATTCCATCGGTATCGATTGCTTCTTGGGCTCTCTGAGCGGTTAGTGTGGCGTTCTTGACGTTTCTATTCGCGGGTTTGGTCTGGACCGTTTTCATTGCATAAGGGGGACAGATCGTGTCCCTGACCAGACAAACGTCAATAGCGTGGCACTTGGCGTCTTCATCGTGTTGATTGGCAAATTGGGCTACTTCATAGCGGCTGTACAGCGGAATANGCGCTTTCCCCTTGGATAAAGGGATGCGGTGCTGCTGACATAGTGAGAGCACAGCCTCTGTTTTTGTCAGGACATCCTCCCAGGAGTCGCCGCGGAAAAGGATGTCATCAGCAATCTTGCTGACTCCTACAAGAACGGACAGGGCCTGATCTCCTCATGCGCAAAATTGTCACCCAAAGCGTTGAGTCCAAAGGGTGCTTGACAATAACGAAAGCGCCCATAGGGCGTTAGAAATGTCATCAGATGCCTAGATGATTTGTCAAGTTCCACCTGCCAGTAACCCTTGACTGCGTCCAAGACGACAAACTATTTGGAGGAAAGAGGAATTGAGGTTGAAATGTCCATGGCAGAAGACAATGGATGGACTGGACGTTTGACATACTTGTAGGGTGAAGTCAACCACAAGACGCACAGATCCATTCAGTTTTGGGATCGCAAGACTTGGGCCGACCCAGTCAGAAGAATCGGAAACACGGTCAATGATGTCCGATGTGACCATGAAGTTTAGTTCTTCCTCCGTTTTATTGCTGTATGCATAGGGAATACTTCCAGCTACATTGACGTGAGTGGGTTTGATAGGAATATCTTCCCTGAGGTGAATGGTCAAAGGTGTACTTCTCATCAGTATGAGTACCTCAGATACCTCGAAAACGGAGGAGAATTTGTCCATGAGGCAATGGATCTTCTCTTCAACCTTGTCCTCTGAGGGGTTTGAGAAACAAGACAAATATCAACCTTGGTGACGGAGGAAATAGCGTCAGGAAGACAAGGGAATGTTGTAGGTAGTATCCCAAGATCAATCATTGAATGCCACGCAAGAAAAATCTGGAAATGTGGAGAGACATATGCCCAGATTGTTGTGAAATACTTCCTCAGGTGAGTGATCTTAGGTTGAACTGCCCCGTGGCACTTCATTTTTGTATTACTGGCAACGCAAATTGAACGTTTTTGAGATCCATCTACTTCTCTCCCATAGGTACCACCGGATCTGCAGACATCAAAGTTTTTGTTTCTCCTGTATCCGGGAGAATAACCATTTGGAATGGGATTCCAGACCGTGGGTGAATGTCCACAGATCCGGTAGGAGTCCGACGAGCCTTGACCATTTCGACATGAATTGATGAAGAATTCATGATCCTGTAATTACCAGAGGAGGGTCAACCATGGGATATCGAACAACCACGCCATATTATTCCGCTCTTGCAAACTACAGCGTAGTGCCTCATCTTCTAGCACGTGTGGCAAACTGTGTCCTTGGCTAGACAGTGCTTGGTGGTGGGACTTCCTGGGTGGGAAGATTTACCGCAATCCAAGCATTCATACGAGACAGAGCTGGAATGTGACTTCTATGGGGACCTATATTTCCTGGACTCTTTCAATTTCTTGGGAGAAGAAGTGCCTGCAATGGTGGCAGACAAATGGCTGGAAGAAATCGCGGATTTGATAGCATTAGCGGATTCCCAAGCCATTACTCCAGAGGGCCGCCATTGCACGCCCCACAGTTTGAAAAAATCTTGCGTTATCTTCGCGTTATTGGACCAGAACACGTTGGGCACGCCCACCATCCAGAACAGCCACCGAAATTCCCAGATTAAAGTGGAGGCCGTGGGCGGGGCGCAAAAGTGCTGGATGAAGGGAAAGCCAGAAAAACGACAGGTATAAACCAAATATTCATGGCCTCCATAAAAAGTAAATTAACTGAGACCATTTCAAATGGTCTGGATGGGTGATTCAATTGATTCAGGGGCTCAGGTGAATGGGATGGCCTAGAATAAGCGCATTACCAACAAGCCTCTACCATATTGGTGATATCGGAATGAAACCCCGGCCGGAAAAGATCTGTCTGGCACGCCGTTTTGTTCACTCTATTCCTTGATGGCTTCAATGCAGTTAAGACAAGATATTCTTTATTGTACGCGGTGGAATGACAATGTGCCAGCCCTTCAAAATTAAATCACCATCCAATGAGAATCCGCCTGACATCCTTTTCAATAAGGAAACATACCCTGATTGAGCTTTTGCCACAATGTTCTGTTTGATGACGTCTTTCAAACCACTAGTTTTGAGACTTGCGGGCCTGGGACGACAAGTTTTCCAACGTAAGATCGGACTCGGGGCTTCAACCAAAGCCACCTGGAGGTTGGAAGGAACCGGATCCAAATCGCCAGTCACCTTGGGGATAGAAATCGGGCCTGGGACAGAGCATATGGGATGAAGTGAGTCTTTCCACACTTCCACTCTAAAAAGAAAGACGGGAACGGTCATTCAAGGTCCTAGGATTTTTGATAGCATTAAGCATTTGTTGATTGAAAATCGTTTGCAGTGGTTTATGATCTGAAATCACTGTGAAGTGTTCCATACACAACAAATACGTCCAACATTTGCGGATAGCCCAATGGATGGCTAGCCCTTCCAACTCCACAATGGCAAAACGGGTCTCGGCGTCCTGCATGAAGCGTGAGCCACATTGCATCAGTAGCCATTGGCCCTCCAGACGTAACAAGACGAACCCCAAACGCTTCAATTTTGATGCACCGTCTCTGCTCCAATCGTGTGCATACCAAGGATAGAAGGCCATGTGAGAACCTTCTTGACCTCATTGAAAGCTACCACATGCTCGGGAAGCCACATGAAGTTGTTTTTGGTTTTCAAAAGGCCTCTCAAGGGCTCGGCGACTTTGGCAATGGAACTGGGGAACTGGCCTAACTGATTGACCAGCCCAAGGAATGAACGGAGATCGCGGCGGTCCTCTGGAGGCGGAAATTGCCTAATAGCATCGACCTTTTCCGGGTCTACTTCAATCTTCTTCCAAGAGATGTGAAACCCAACAAAGTCGATATCCCTTGCTCCACCAATCACGCTCTTCTTGGCGTTCACCGTCATTCCATACTGAACACAATGCTCAAAAATGTTACACGTTAAGCGGACCAAGTCAGGGCACTCCTTAGTACCAGCAGCCATATCGTCAATGACTTTCTGGATATTTGAACCGGACATGGCGATATAGCCTCTATAAGAGAAAGAATCGCCGGTGGAGATGAACCCCATAGGTGAGCTAAGGAAACGTTAGTTCCCCAAAAGAGTGGTAAAAACTGTTAACTCTTGGAAATTCGGATCTAAAGACATTTGCCAGTACCCCTTGACCAAATCGAATTTTGAGAAATACTCATCCGTGGATTGAAATCTAGAGATGGCCTCGGCCAGGGTCTTTGTAGGGTGGATAGAACGCACTACCTCTGTGTTTAATTGGGTCAGATCCACGCACAATCTAAATGATCCGGCTGACTTGGGGACCACAGCTATGGGTATCTTCTGGACACACATCTCTAGCATGGTCTGTACATCTTTCAGTTTGAAGATTTGAAGCATCCACGTCTCTACGAAACCCAATGATAATAGATTTGGCCTTAAAATAGGCATTAGTTTGTTCTTCTACTGCAGGATCTGCATCATTTGCATTAGCATCAAGATGACAGATCACTTGATTTTCAGCAAATAAATATTTTTGTAGACGATCGTCCCACTGGCCCAAGAAGTTCTCCAAGAGAATTGGATCGTCACCCAGGATTAAATCGTTGAGTGCCGATTGGGCGGATTTCCGCGCCCAAGTCAAGGCAGACTTGAATCCCCTTTGGCTTGCCTTAAGCAAAGCAATTTCGTCCCTTTTCGACATACCGTGAGGAAGAGAAAGACCATAGAAAGAGGGTGTCCCCGGAAGGAACCAACACGTCGGAAAGATGCCGGATGGATCTCGACGGGAACAGGCCGCAGGCGGATAGTCAAGCCAACTGCGCCATCGTATGTTCTTTGCAAGTGAAAGGACTTCGGATCGGAGAGAGAAGGATGCACATTCACCAATATTCAATTCAAGATTTTTTTATTCTTTATCTCAGGTTCGCATGTAGACTTTTAACACATTCTTGTGGATGTCCCTCATTCACACTTCAACACGAATAAAACATTAACATTTTCACCAACATATAATCCCACACATGCGTCAACTAAAACGCACAAGTCATATTTTGGGGACAAATGGACAAAAATCTGCCAAAATGACGGGATGTTGGCATTGAAATTGCTTGACAGCGTTGGACAAGTGAATCCAGGACATCTATCGCTTTTTTTAAAGAAATCGTCCTGGAAGCAACCAAAATATTGTCGTCTGACATATACATACACTCACCTACGTGGATTGAAAGATGAGACCGAGGAGAACAAGGTCTCACTTTATGGTATGCATATACCTGAGGTCATCAAAAATAAAAGGTCAAATAATAGATTGGTGCTTTTAGCTTATAACATGAGCAATGGGTCCAATTTGGTAAAATCCAAGTAGAGGTGATGTTGCTCGTGGCTCATCTTTCAAGTCTTGATAGATTGATGAGATCAATCATTGACAACATTGATACACGCTCTTGAATGGCAGATCATTGGTTTGTCACGTAGCCTGGGCTGGGATACCTGTTGCGGCAGAAGTAGGTACCTCTGAGCAAGGAAAGTTCTACCATGGACAAAAAGTCACCCTAGAATCGACAGCTGTGAGACATTGAACGTGGTGGTGCCAGATGCGGCAGTTTTCCTCCAATTTGTGGTTTTCCGAAATCAGTGGGGGGAATATGTCTTGTTGTGGGTTGGCGGAATGGGCCTTACAAACAAAGAGATTTGACATGTCGCTGTCCTCCCTCATTGACTCCAAGAACGGACTCCTGTGCCGGGCCGGGAACATCAAGAAGTGAAAGGAACTGCATGCCAACACCACCCCCACTCCTGAGTAAGCTCCAAGAGCTGGTGGATGCGAGGATGGCGTCCTCTCATAAACGGTCTGAGTTAATTGGCGAGAACCCCACTGGACTCTCCCCCCCATGGGTAAGACGGCCATTGCCGAATTCGCTGATTGGACCACAGATGTTCCCCCCTGGGTTATCCTTTCCCCCTAGACTACCCGCCTCTTTGCTGCCAATTGCTCCATCATTCCCAACCTTGGCAAGCTCACCTTTGATGCATCATTACGTGATTGGGCAAAGGCAGCCATTGAGGCCATTGTTTTGGACATCCCTGGTCCGGCTCTAATTGGACGCAGTGATCTGAAGAAGCTTGGTATCCTCCCGGGGGAGTTCCTCGCAATCCACCACCTGGTCAGCCTCGGCCAAATGTTTTGAGGATAATTGACCTGGTCCAACGCGTTCCTCTTGCACACCAGACTTTGATTGAGGATAAGGAGGTTGAGCCCCAGGGAGGGGGGGGGCGTTCGGCTTGTTATGGCTTACAATTCGCCAGATGTCGCTCCAAACGCCTACATGGGCAGAACAAGTGATGTTCGTGTTCACAATGTATAGTGTGCGTTCGTTCGAAGATGCTTTATAAAGATGCTTTATTAAGCATCCCTTGGCGCGTCTATGCAAGAAAATTTATGTCAAAATGCTTGCCGAACAATTTGGGAAACCTTTAGTTTATGACAAACAGTTCTTCTTTGGACTGTCTACAAACAAAACCGCCCGATCATAATAGTTTGCCAAATACGTATTTTGATTTCGATATCTGACCAAATGAATATGCCAGCGATCATATCATTAACTACCTTTTGTGCTTTGAATTCATTTAAAATTTCCGTTCACGCACGATGAATAAAAGATGATTGAAATAATAAGCATTTAACAAAATGAGGGATACAAGCACAAACCAAACGTCGTGTATATTAACAATCTTCTCAGATGTTAGCTAATATTAATTTCTAGTTGAAGGCTTGTTTTACTTTTCTATGAACTATACCGTGAGCTAACAGATTGATAACTTTTCTATAGGTTTCCGAAACTCAATTTTGGCAATAAATAGTAACTTTTATTTACATATTTTTCAGTTCAAATCAAGCATGAATAAATGGACAACAATTTTCCTTGAATATCACAGTACTATTCAGCAGCAGATCACAGGTTGAAATCGTGGTCCCGTATTTTATCCTAAGGTCACGTCAGTAATGTTAATATATAGATAAAATGAGAGCACAAAACAGGGTTTAATTGATATGTATATTGATAACCAGGTGAAAATACAGATGACATTGACAACAATCAGCTCAGTTTTCACAAACAAGTAAGATAAACACTATTAAAGAGGAATAGTGATGGAAATTTTGGTGGTTGTAGAGTAGAGTCTGATGGCTCAATTGGACATATTGCCAATCTTGTGGCCGGACAATTGGGTGCGACCGTCAATATTCCAAAGAAATGTNTAGAATCAGAGCATACTGTTATTAGAATATTTGTGTCCAGCTTAACAAACTGCTTAAGATACCTCAGCATGCCCTAACAATACACAGTGAAACGAAACATCATTAAAGCCGTTTTTCAAAATGCCAAGCCTTGTAAACCGATCAAGTGTTTAATTAGGCATGTGGGGATCATAATCCCGTTTATTTGATATTAGCATTAGCTCGGTCGAGGCAGATATTTGTCATTTTAGATTTCAGGCTATTTCAAAATTTGCCACCTTCTTTTATGTTTTCCCTAAATTTGTTTGCAGTCAGGGTAGCGCGAATTGAGGTTACGTATCTTGAATCTAGGATTTACGTGTGGGCTTATGTTATACGTTATGTGATTCTAAGTGACACCTCAAATATAAGGCTCCTATAAATGATAACATTTCAATGCCCATGGGCGCTTACATTTTTATTTTTACCCTTGCGTATTAAGGGTATCATTTTATTGCCTTTTTTCAGTCTAGTACTCTGACTTCATTAATTATGATTCAATATAGAGCATTCAGACAATGTCTCCAGTTGTCCAATTGTCCAATTGTCTCCAGACAATAAAGACCTCCATCTCTTCCCTTTAACCCGCCTCCCTTATCCATTCGCGCGATCATTCGATGGCGCAGTCGGCATGTACGTATCTTTCTTGAAGTACTGTCTGCGGCCCAACCTGATCAAAGCGTGAGTTCAACCCTCTTTGCTCATCCGAATCGGCCAGTCTTCGATTCTGTGCTGATACTGGACCTGATGTGGTTATAATTGGTATGAATCAATTTCGCAATTCAGATTTATGTCAGATGATTCTCATTGAGCAACGTCAATCAAAAGCCAGAATATCTGGTGTCTATGGTGGTTCCGCTTAAAATTTTTGGAACTTTCCAGACCGATCTTTGCGTGGAGGAGAATCACCGCGCCCCTGACATAACTGTGGTAGTGAGCGAGGATTTGGACGATTCATATTTTAGTCTCCAAGCCTGCAAAGCCCTTGGAATAGTTGGTCCTGACTTCCCTCGTCCCATGGTCTCCTCTGTCCAAAAGGATGTTGATCCAGGGGTTGACCCGTCCTCGTCATCGCCCGTTTGGCCTTTGAAATAAAGAGAGAAGACTGAATTAAGACTTTGCCCGATGTTCCCTCCAGTATGAATTTTTCTATTGTTGAAGCTAAGCTCAAATCTATTAACAGAGAAGCTTTTGATGATTCATGCCTCAAGCCAATGCGTGGGCCTGTAGTCGGTGATCCTATGGTTTACCTTGAAGGATGATGCGAGACCGTTCACCATCAATACTGCCCATCAAATCCCGATCTCACAGATCGAGCTAGTCAAGGCTAATCTCAAAGAAATGGTGGCCATAAAGATCATTGAAGAAGTGGGTGATGTTCCGACCCCACAGTGTCATTCTCTGGTTGTGGTCCCCAAGTCGGATGGTGGAATCATGTTGTGAGTGGATTTGACCCCCCTGAATACTGAAGTGATCCGTTCCAAAATCACAAAAATCTCGCAAAACTCCCGCCTATTTTTTTTTACATCAACGATCTACCGAACGCGACTAATTTTAAAGTAACAATGTTCGCGGACGACACCACCCTGCAACACTTTGGAAATAATCTACAAGTTATGGAAGTTGAAGCCAGTCATAGCCTTAAAAACCTTGCAAGTTGCCTGAAAGTAAATAAGCTAGTATTGAACTTAGATAAGACCAAGATGTTAGTTTTTAGTCCTCGAAATGTAATTAGGGATTTTAGGTTAGAACTTAATGGCCGTACTGTTCAGCAGGTTGCCCAAATAATGTTGAGAAATCTGTCAAATTCCTGGGATTAAACATAGACAGCCAGTTGAATTGGAAGGATCATATAAGTCTAGTCAGCAACACTGTCAGGAAAGTGATGTTTACCCTTTCATGGCTAAACAGGCCATTCCAACTAAGTTAAAATTGTTACTTTATAATGCACTCGTCAGGAGCCGGCTTGAATATGGGATTGAATTTTTTGGCTCAAGCTCGGCAGTTAAAAGTCTCATCATTCTTCAGAAACGTTCCATCCGGTGGATAGTGGGGGCAAAGTCACGGGTGTCACACAAGTGATCTATTCAAGAAATGGGGAATATTAAAAGTCGAGGATTTAGTCAGAGTAAATCAATTAAAATTCATGTACAATTGTTTTTATAAAAATGTGCCTGACATTGTCAACAATCATGCTTACAAAGAAATGCGAGGCAACACAATACGGTTCTACTTACGTCTTGTCAAACTATGCTGGTATCAACGACTCCCGGTGTATTCTTTTCCAACATGTTGGAACAACTATATTTTAACAAATGACATTAAAATTACAAGCCTACCTAATTCCCTGCGGGGATGGACCCAATATTTGACGGAAACAATCACAAAATCTTATATAACCAACTGTAACATAACTAACTGCTTTTCCTGTTCCTAATTCCTTTCTTTCAGTAACTCAGACATCCTAGTGAACCAAGTTAAGCTTGGGATCTTTGGCGTAGGTACGGGAACATCCCAGGTTGGAAGCCTTTGTTACCGGACCAACAGTCTCAAATACCGAAGTCTCTTTTTTGATTATACTATGGACGAGGATACGGGATCCTAATGGCGAATTCGGTTGAGCCGCTCCGGAGAAAAGTCGAACAGATCCTCGAACGTTTCACCGTCCAATTCCTTCATGCCAGGTTAAATTGATCAAAGACAAGCCATAAATGAAATAACTCGTCAGCCCGCGTCGTTGGGACTATTTACACGCGAGGCAAACCATCCAAACTAACAGCTAACTACTTGACAACTGTATTAGCAGTTTCTCCTCAAACTTGGCAAGCATAGGAAATTTTTCACAATCAACGAACATATAATGGCTGTTAACTTTTTCTAAAGTTGTATTTTTTGTCCTTAAAATGGCCACTGACCATAAAAAGCATAGAACATAGTTGAATTGATATCTTACCGGCTCCTCCTGAACTTCACTTCAAATCAAATAATAACCCGCCAAAATGATAAATACAAAGCCAAATTAACGTACCGAAGGAAAACTTGAGCGACAGTAACGTGTTGAGCATAGCGAATATCACTTCTTGACAAAACTTGCATGGCTTAAGTCATGATGGGTAAAAAGTGAGCCGCTGCCCACACTTAAAGTAGAATCGGGTCCGAAACAACACAATTGCTATCCTCTCACAAAACAACATTTCATGTTGTGAGTCGGATTTTTGAACCCATACCTGAAATAAAACTGAAAGTGATCCCGTTCCC
>NC_081442.1:12373589-12380930 GCF_007210705.1 Tigriopus californicus
ATTCATCCCCAAAACCCCTGTCCAAGCCATTTCGGGTTTCTGACCATCCAATAAGTATTTTTGTGAAGTTGGACCTGGTAAAAGGATACTGGCAAATGCCCTTAGAAAACAAATCGCAAGAGTAAACGACTTTCATTACGCCCTTTGGAAAATTTTGTTTTTTGCGCGCACCTATGGGATTTATTTCTACTTTTTCTTAAAGAGGGGACGTTGCGATGTCCGGTCTTGATGTCATAAAAGCCGTGAATGACATGGCTGTTGGCTGCAAAGAGTACCGTGACCTAGTCCGTACACCTTGTGAGATCTTGGAACGATGTGTCCAATATAGGATGACAGTGGTCAATGGAAAAAAAGGTACGATTGGTGAGGCCGAGACTATCCAATTTGCTGGCTATCGGATTTCGCCGAACAACATCGAAGCTCTTAGGCCTCGTAAATTAATTTGGCCAATTCACCAACGCCATTTCCGAGACCGCTGAACCCCTTTTCATTTGCAAGTAATGGAGTCAGGATCTCTCTTGTAGCGGGTAGGGGTACAACAATCCTTGAACCTCGAAGGACGAGATCACCATCAAGTGAGAGTTCGTCCGCCACCTTCCTGAACAAGGACACATATCCGAACGAGTCTGGGCAGCCGTATTCTTCCTCACCGAGGATAGAAGTCGACCATAATTGGGGGAACTGCGGGCGTGGATCGACAGGTTGTCGAGAGACAAATCACATTCCCAGCGCGCACCTTGGTCACTGGGAGGTTAGACCGATCATCATCCACATCGCCATCTTTCTCAACCGTATTCGGATTGGGGCTCGGGACAGGGCATCGGGAATAAAGTGAGACTTCCCACACTTCCTCTCCACCGAGAACTTCAGTGAAGAAAGACGAGAACGATAACTTAAAATCCTCGCATTTTCAATTGTGTCCAACATTTGATCATTGAAAATCGACCCCAACGGCTTTTGATCGGTGATGACCTTGAAGTTTTCCAAATACCATACTATCAATAGATTAACGTCGTGGTCTTTTACAGATCAGTGGGAGTTCGATCTTCAAAGACAGTGCATCTTCTCTTCTTGTCAAGGTGGCCCATGAAAACAAACCACATGGTTTATGGGTCAACCTAGGGATCTCATACATTTTACTATTCATTCTATTTTATTTTTCCCGCTTCGTACTTATCTATCTTTAATTTTAACCAGAGATCCTAAATAAAACATCATCATCATCATAAATGGATCAAGGCCGGGCAAACGACTCGTTCATGTGTGAACAGGTACATGAGAAGGCCCATGTAGCAAGACGTCATCAGCGTTATCAACAGCTGAACTCAATATAAGACACCTACCGAATTTGAAGAGGCCAGCCCACTGGGCAGCCGAAGCAGCCAGAAAAAAAGCACCCCCCCCTTGGTTGAGCCCAAATAAATCAAATTTCCCTGCATAGCAATTAGTTCTCTTTAGGGCTGGCCAGAAATTGCGTCCGAGCTTTTTCTGCAAATTTGTTGCATCCGCAAATTTTGAAAATTATATTTGACATTTTTCTGCAACTCATTAGGCAATTTTAACCATTTCAGCTATAAAACAACACTTATGAACAACCATGATAATTTTCAAGAGTTGTGGTTAGTTTTACGAAATAATGTGAAATTTTACCTACCTCTTTTTTGAAAAAGTACACACCAGTTGATGCATTAGTCGATCTCAAGAACTTAACGTGGCGAAAGACACTCTTCTGATCGAGTGATAGACAAATTTTCGTGACTAGTGAAAATGGCTCCTACTCTGGAGTCGGCTAAGGCCGCCGTGGAGGGCCAGCGCGGATGGTTCAATAGGTTGAAATCCGCAGCCACCAAAGCTGCCGAGGCCGCTGTCGAATGCCCATCGGCGTTTGCGGGAGAACAAGAATTTCAACTCTCAAACTGAGAAAATTATGGAGAAGCTCAAAGTGGCCATGAATCTGGATGCATTTGAGAATCAAGCTGCCTGAGCTGGCAAAGAATCCGAAATACTGGAGGAGTACAACACAACCCAAGTCTTTGGTATCAAGGCCATGGGCATTTGTGCCCCAGCACCCACAGTGGTCTCCAGTCAACCCCACATTTCTACACCTGCCTCTTCAGTCATACAGGTGCCAAAGGTCAAGGTTCCGGTGCTTTCACTGGACAATACCCCGGCCGAAATACGTTCATGGTTGCTCAAGATGCAGTCATTTTCAAGATCAACAACTTATCGTCGTATACAACGTTGGATCAACAGACTTACGTCCGTCAATTCATCAACGTGGAGCTTGAGAATATGGTTGCTCCACAGGTGAGCATGACGACCGAAATCTTTGGGGTTGGTGGTATGCTCAAACTCATTGAAGCCGAGTTCTGCCAACGGCTTCCAATGCAAGCCAGACGGGTCGAATACTTTGCAGCCAATTGGAAGTCCGGCGACTCATATTCCAAGCACCTTGCCAAGATGGAATCCCTGGCCAAGAAAGCCGACCTGGCTAACATGTCCATCAACCAAATTCAAGCTTTTTGTCTCGTCTCTTCTGTGTATGCAGATGAGAAGCTGAAAAAGAAGCTGCTCGAGCTGGAGAATCCTTCTCTGAGGACAGTGAAGCAGAAGATACTGTCGTATGAAAGGGCCATCTTCACAGCTTCTACACCGCCGTCAACGGCCTCTGCCGAGGTCAATAGAGTGATTGGACAACGGTCCCAGAAGAAGAGTAACCGGCAAAAGTCTGGTCAAGCCAAATCATGGGCGGATCTGGAAAGAAAATGCACTTGCTGTGGCGCCAGGGAGCACAAGGCTGCACAGTGCCCCAAAAGAACGTCCTTGTGCAACAAGTGCGGCCGTAAAGGGCACTTGAGCTCCGTATGCATGAGTGGTGTGCCATTCCCAAACACACCCGCCCGAGCTTCCCAGGTCACAGAGGCCAACACAACATCTTCAAAGGTACCTGAAGAACCCAAGGCCGTTGGTCAAACTCCCTTTGGCTACAAGGATTCCGACTTTGTGTCACATGTCCGTGATGTTGAGGCAGTCCAGAGTGCTTCTGGGTCACGTACAACCCCAAGGATCCATGTCCATGTTCGGGCTCCTCACAACGTCCAGTTCCACCTCAGGGCAATCCCTGACACCGGAGCTACAAGAACCATACTATCCCTGGACATGGCCCAGAGGCATGGTCTTCGTCTGGATGCAACCAGCAACACGGTGAGAGCAGTGAATGGTGATCAAATGTCCGTGGCCGGCCGAATTGTCCTTGAACTCACCGTCAACAGCAGAACGGCGTACGTGGGCTGCATTGTCTCTTCATATATGCGCAATTGCATGCTCGTCTCATGGCATGACCTCCAGAACCTTGCATTGGTTCCACCTTCCCTTTGACAGCTTCCAAGGAGATTAACGCAGCAGTTGAATATTCCAGCGAAGTAGAAGAAATGACATAGGACCTGGGGAGACAGTTCCACGATATACTGTCAGATTCCCTGGCCTCTGATCAACGCATTGTGGGTGATCCCATCCACATCAGATTGACAGAGGACGCTGTTCCTTATCACGCCAATACCTCACGCCCCATTCCTCTGCTTTACCGCGCTGAAGCCAACGCAACTATCAAACGGTTGCTTGATTCAGGCCGAATTTCTCGTGTAGAGGTGGCTACAACATGGTGTGCTCGCGCTTACTTCGTCCCTAAAGAAGGCGACATAGCTGGGCTTTGATTGGTCATAGATTACAGGGAGATCAACAAATTCATCAAGAGGCCTGTACAGCCTGTCCCTTCTGCCCAGGACATCATTAGAAGTGTAAGTCCCAAGACAAATTTTTCTGCAAATTAGACGCAGTAATAACTTCCAAGTCCCACTGGATGAAGAGTCCGTGAACTTGACCACCTTCCTTCGACCCTCATGGAGGTACCGGTACAAATTCGCCTGCATGGGCATGAGTCTCAGTGGGGATCACTGGAATATCGTTTCCAATGAGGTCATCAGAGGCCTTACTTTTTGTCAAAAACTGGTCGACGACATCCTCATTGGTGCACCAACAATTCCCCTACTCAAACCCCGCATTCAGATTATACTTTCAAGATGAGAAAGGGATCACGATTTCATTACGCAAGTTCGCCGCAGGTCGCAAAGTGCCCTTTGCAGGATTTGTTGTCAGTGACCATGGTGTCAGCCCTGCCCAAAAAAGCGAGTTTCATTCCAGTGGCTCAGTGTCNTTTCAAGATGAGAAAGGGATCACGATTTCATTACGCAAGTTCGCCGCAGGTCGCAAAGTGCCCTTTGCAGGATTTGTTGTCAGTGACCATGGTGTCAGCCCTGAACCTGCTAAAATGCAGGCAATCCAAGACTTCCCACGGCCAAAAACAGTGACTGATGTGAGGTCCTTTTTGGGCCTCGCCAATCAATTTGCGTTCTTTGTGCCGGAATTATTGCATGCAATGAGTGACATTTGACCCCTTCCCAAAAAAGCGAGTTTCATTCCAGTGGCTCAGTGTCTACGAAAAAGCATTTTGCTAAGCCAAGAAACTGCTGACTTCTTCCCTCCTTGTAAAGCCGTTTGATGAAAAACTTTAGACTTTTCTGCTATCGGACGCTTCAAGGTTACACGGCCTCAGCTTCATGCTGATGCAAAAGGAGAAAAATGGACATCCACGAGTAGTGCAATGTGGCTTGTTCAGCCTGACGCCTGCTTAAGGGAATTACGCAGCCATCAAGCTTGAGTGTCTTGCAATTTTGCGCGCAGTGCAAAAATACGAGTTTTATTTGAGAGGATGTGCATTGACTGTTGTGACAAGCATAAGCCTCTCGTGGGAAGTTTTGCAAAAGACATTATTGACATTCATAACGTGCGACTTGCAAAATTCCGTGAGGCCCTCTCATCTTTCTCTTTCCAAATCAAGTGGACGCCTGGAAAAGACAATCTCATTGCTGACGCGCTATCACGCGCTCTACTGTTAACATGTGAGCCAGATCACGCCAATTGTATGCTCCAAGTCGTGTCTAAGAAATCAACCACCTCGATTCCAAATTGACCTTCATTCTCTCCTCAATCAATGAAGGTTACAAGAGGTTGATTCAGGAGGTGCGGAGTCATGCATATGCGCTGGATCTGCCCCCTACAAGTTCAGCTTCAATCCTTCAAATCTTCATGGAGCGACCTCAGCATTCTTACTATTGAAGGTGCTGAGCTGCTCCTTTGTGATGGGAAAATCGTCCCGCCAACGTCAGCTCGGCCTGAAATTCTACGCCGGCTTCATCTTTCCCACCAAGGTCTGGAAAAAACTAACCTGCATGCGAAGCGTTTTGCATGGCCAGGCACGGCTAGTGATATCAAGGGCATGATTGACGCATGCACCCAGTGTCAGACATACTGCCCTTCTAAACCAGTTGAGGGGTGGCGCTCCAAATTATCGACCAGCCCCATGACCCGTGAGGGACTCAATCTTTTCTACTTTTCCAGCCGACATTGGCTCATCATGGTCAATGAAGCTTCTGGTTTCATCTGGACCAAACCACTGGCACAACTGCACTCCAAATCAATTATTTAATACCTCTCTGAATGGTTTGACGTTTTTGGCGACCCCATTTTCATCAGATTGGATAACGGCCCACAATTTCAATCGGAATTCGCAGTGTGGTGCTTACATAAAGGCATCACCTTTGAGCCGACCAGCCCGCATCATCCCAATTCAAATGGCCTAGCCGAGGCAGCTGTGAAAACGTCTTCTTCACTGCACCGCCAATATGTCATCTTTTCACGCAGCGTTGTGCGAATTTCTGGCGTGCCCACGAGGGTCAACTGGCCTTGCCCCAAGTGAAATCTTCTTTGGCCGCCAGCTCCGAACTGCTTTCCCTGCATTGCACATGAGTCCCCGGCCTGCGTCACCATCTGAGAGCTCAATCGTTCCCAATATGCGAGTTCGAGTTCAGAACCCCATTTCCAAGCTGTGGAACCAGACCGGCAAAGTTATCTCCATGTGCCCATGGGGAGAATCGTTTATCATTCTACATGACGACGGGCAGACATTCAAGCCCATGCCAGCTCCCCTGTCATCAGTTCCTGTCACTGCCCTTGCCAGCAAGGCCCCTGCCCATGTAGCTACACCCCCGCTTCAGGCAAACCCACACGACATCCCGTCCCTACAGCTCTCCGAAGGTCTCCACGACTTGCTCAACATGGGGTCCAGGCCATTGAAAGCAACAGCAACGTCTAGAATGGATCAGATGATTGTACCCAATCCGGATACGGAAATCACCCGCAGCTCTGGGTTCCACTTCATCGAGCTGCATCTGCCATCTCTATCATCAGGTGCCACCGGGGTCCTTCTCACCATTCGGTTCCTGTACGCGCTGTACAGGTAGTACCGCCGCCATCATCTGCACGGGTCTCCTATCCTGATGTCCTCATGCACAACATGCAGCCCTCCCATGGGCCTGCAGCCTCCAATGGGCGTGTTCAGCCCATCCATGGGCCAACTACAAGTGCCCCAGAGCCTCCCCCTTTGGACTCAACCTCTCTTTACTGGAGTTCATCGACGACCTCCAGCGCCGTCAGCGTCGCCGCGCACCCCGTGAGGGGAGAGTGGCACAGCCTGCTGACCTGCTGCCTCCACCGGGCAGCAACACCACCCACACCACCAGCCGCATCGAAGAGGTTCCAATGTCCCTGCTTGATGGCAATATCACTGTCCGCTAACAACATCCAATGATGTGCATCCATAATAAGTGGAAAAGGCCTTTCAGTGATTGAGTGTGATTTGTACTGATGGGGATCAAACAAAAAATCACCGGAGGTTGCAATTAGGGCTACCAATTTACCCTTTCAATGGCATACGGCATTACTAGCAGAAAATCGGAAACGCATTAGTTAATCACAAAAAAATAACCCTGATTTTTCTCCTATCAAACCAGGGTCACCTTTTTGGTCAAGCCTAATATTCTACGATACGTTAGAAAGGGCCCGTGCTTTGACTTTCCTATCTTTCTGGTGATCCTGATTTTGGAAATTTGTTTGATCCCATCACTAGTGATTATTGCTATGACAAGTCTTCCGAACAATCAATCATCTTTTCTACTAAACTATGTCTCATCTCTCTCAGCCTCAATTCCCTATATTTTGGGCTCCCCAGGGAGACGTTCCATTCGGCTTTCTGTTCATGTATTCTATGTCTCATCCAGTTTTCCGTATAGTATATCAATAAAGCTGACCGCTCTGCTCAGAGTTAGTTGATATCAAGAGCTTAACGCCTTTGAAACTTTGGGAGTCCCACATTGCTGAACCAATTCATCAGTGTTGCACATGGTTGAAGTGGTTCTTGAGGTCAAACGGGCAACAAAGGGAAAC
>NC_081442.1:12380970-12390674 GCF_007210705.1 Tigriopus californicus
CACCAATTCATCAGTGTTGCACATGGTTGAAGTGGTTCTTGAGGTCAAACGGGCAACAAAGGGAAACCCGCTGTAGCAGTCAACTATGATGAGGAAAAATAATCCACTTAGCTCAAAGATGTCAACTCCAACTCGCTCCATTGGTGACATAGCGGTGGGGGTTTGGATGGGTTCGTGGGCCTGGGCCAGAAGAGCTTTGAGGCATGCCTCGCATGTTGCAATCCACTGACGAATGTCATTCACCATGCTTGGCCAGAAAAATAATTGTCTTGGGTGTTTGGTCGTCTTGACAACGCCTGAATGGGACAAATGGAGAAGATCCACAATGACCCGGCGGGCGGTGCGGGGAATGAACAAGCAATTGCCCTTGCGAACTATGCTACCCTCCATACTGATCTCGCCAAATCCTAGACGGAAATGCGCGAGAGCAGGGTCATCAAGGGTTCCTCAAGCTGCGCAACCCCTCAGATTTTTTTTTTGTCTAAGGCAACATCTATGGACGATTCCTTTTTCAGCATTGAAATAAGATCAAGCTCCCCTAACCTTTCTATAATCAACGGCCAATGTTCATCTTTTAACTTGAACTTAGCCAGACCGACCTTTTTGGCCAGTCTTACTCTAGAGCACGCCGGCTTTTGAGTAATGGTCGACCCTATCTCGAGAACATGATGATCTGACAGATTACTAGGTGTCACATGGACATATTGGATCAGATCAGGGTCGTTGGAAAAAAAAACAAGTCAAGAACGCTATTTGCTCTGGTGGCTACACCAACATGCTGAGAGAGATTGCGCAAGATCGCAAATTCCTCCAGCTTTTCGAACGACTGAGACGTCGATTTCGAAATGGGAATATACCCATCTGGACTAGCCTCCCACTCTACAACGCTAGCCGGAAAATTGAAATCCCCTACAAAGAAAACCTTTGAGCAAACTGAGTGGTCCAACTCATTTCCTATGAATTTGAGAGCTGACAAGAACGAGCTTACTGAACAAGAGGGGGGCCTATTGCAATACTTCTTGCCAATATTTTTGAAGATGACAGCCATAGCCGGATCGCGGGGCGTCAATCCTCTTGATTGCCATCTCTATTGACTCATCAGAGGGGAAGAATGGAGGCAGACTCAGAGCATCAGCAATCAAGTGGCCCTTGCCAGTAACCCATTCAACAATGAAGCTGCACGTAAAAAGATGTTCCCGGATATGCTGCAGCCTGTCAATGTCTAAACTGATGTGTTTTTTTCAAAGACACCAACCAGGGGCCAGTGGTTGGTGATGACGTGAAACATGGAGAGGCCTTGGAGAAAGAAATCGTACTTGATGATTGCTAATAGTATTGCAGTTGCCTCAAGCTCAAGTGGAACCTGGCAGTACTCATGAATGGCATCCAACTTGATGCAGAAACGGGAGTCCTTGTTTACCTGACGGGTGAGATCTTGAGCAGACGAGAAGGGGTGAACGGGTCTGTGAACGGCTTTGTTCAAAGCACGGTAGTCTGTGACAAATCCCACTTTCTTCCCGGCAGGTTTAGGCAACAAGTGAGCCAGAGAGCGCCAAGTGGTTGGTTTGTCAACCTTTACAATCATGCCCGCCCCAATGAGTTCGTTAAAGAGAACATTGGCCTGCTCAGAGAGATGTAGTTGTACTGGTCTGGCAGTAAGTACATGACAAGGTGTTATATGCTTTGACTTGTCGATCTTAATCTTCATTTTTAGACCTTTCAGAGTTCCAGACGTGTGGCTGAAAGATGATTTCATAATGTCACTATATTCTTTGGTGATGGCAGCAATTACCGCACTACCCCATTGCAAGGTCACTCCGTTGACTTGGGCAAGGACATCAACAAGTTCATGATGTCCTTCTTGGTCGTCTTTGACCCCGAAAATGTTACCAACACCGCCCTCATCAACAATCTCGAAGTCTGAACAGCCCCCAGCAAGTCTCAAAAAATTGTTGTCATCATCATCACCACCTTTGCAAAGCCTAGCGCTCCTCATTGCAATTGGAGACGGGAAATTTGATGGCAAAATTTGAAGCGCCATCAAATCCCACCAGCCTATCAACGGAAGGCCATCAAGATCTGGGGAGACAATGGTGCGAGTAAGTACTTGTGGGCTATTCTCAGTGGTTCAAAGAATGTTAAAGCACCAGCATTTCTGAGAGTTGAGTCATTGGCAGCAAGCAAACGCGTCGAAGAAGGCTTCAATTCAACGTCTGAAGGAAGAGCAGTAGCAGGTAAGATTGTATGAGAAGCCCCTGTATCAGGAATGGAAATATGTGAAATGCTCTTCCCATTAATTTCACAGAAGAGTTTCATCTTAGGTGTTGCCGAGTCGGCAGCAACAAATCGGGCATTTGCTACAGAAGGGCTCTTTGAAGATTGTCTCGAAATTCTGGGAAAAAGGGGGCGCCGGGTCAGAGATCGTCCCCGTTCATACTCAGCCAATGGACCACGAAGAAAAGGAGCTCTATACATGCGGCAAGGTGACCAATCTTGTGGCAGTCATAGCACAATCTATCCTTATGGTGCATTTCGACGACACTTGTTTTGACACATATTGTGATCGCATATTCGACGAGAAGTTGGCAATGTGACACAAATCGAGATTCAGAGAATTTACACACACCAGTACAACACAGAAGACTATCTATGTCAAATATGCTGGCCTTCACAAGATTACTGGTTCTCAATGATGGCGTGCGATCAGGTGACAAAGGTAGGAGTAATACTTGACCAAAATGAAAACTTTGAAAAAATATGAAAAGTACCATTGGTTTCATTTGGCAGTTTATGACAACGTTTCCTGCCCGTCATTACAATGCTGAGTAATTTACTTCAGAAAATCCAAGAGGGATAATTGTTTCATTTTCCTTGTACTGAAATTAAACTGATTTGGTTAATACAAAGCATCTGATTTATTTTATCGCTGGTCATGCTGGTTTAAATGGGAGCTCTGTGTTGGTCAATCGTTAAACTCCAAGGGAGACCATATCTGACCACTCAAAGTTATGTCAAAATGCATTTTGTTTCTTCAACTTTCCAACATATCTCGCAAATGCCGTTAGTTTGAACACATTCAAACTTGAATTTTCGTCATTAAATAATTTCACCCCAAACAGGATTGAGGATCGTGAAAAAATATCAATTGAAATTGTATTCTTAAGGTCACGCTTAATCTTGCGTTGGGTGATTGCGCTGACCTTGCCTGAGAATTGTTTCACATTTCGCAGAAAATTGGAGCAGGTTCCAAATCAAATATGTGGCCATGTGTTTGTGAATATGTCATGTGAAAGCCGTATGTGACCACAATATGCGTCAAAATAAGTGCCGTCTACATGCACAACTAGCAAAGCACTCTTCCGGTCTTGTGTGATCATCGCGGCCACATTTGCAACAAAATAGCTGGGTGTTGATGGCAAGAATGGTCGTTGTAGGGTCCATGGCGGTGGGGACAACCCTGGAGTCTAAAGGCTGGTTCGCCTTAAGAAGCATTTCATGTTTAAGCTAAGCATAAGCACAAATGAGGATTAAACTTATTAGGCTTTAAAGTAATTACGTCTTACCAAAGAACTGTGAAGAACCAAACCTAATCAATGGCAATTCCCATTCATTCACCCACACACAAACACCACGAACACTACACGTGCACAGAAACCAAGGAGCAACAGAGGAAGCCACAACTAGGTTCGAAATTCTTGGCAGACAAGAACAGCAACAAAATGCGACTGTTCTCAGCGAGCTCCAAAACAAGAATAATGATAATTTGTATGTCATAATTGTTCGGGATGTTACCCATTAAGGATTTGAAAGGTCTCCCAGATAAGTTGTAGGGTGTTATTCATTGTATCGCAATACTTCAGCAATACCTTTTTTCAAATAATAATCAAAAAAAATCTGGCATCTGAAAGCATGTTCTCTCGTTTCTACATTTGTTAATACACACCTAGACGAAGCAGATGGCGCTGTTTCCCTCAATGAAAAGGACGATTGCTTCATGTATTTGGTAGTTGTGATGTTGTCATGCGAGTTGCAAGTGACTTTGACGCTCTTAAGAGTCCCTGATCTATCCTTTGCAAAACACTCTTCCGGTCTCGTGTGACCATCGCGGGAACAGTTGCGACAAACTGGCTTGGAGTTGATGGTAAGACTGGTAGTTGCAGGGTCCATGGCAGTGGGGACAACCCTGGAGTCCGGGACTGGTTCGCTTTAACAAGCATTTCATGGTAAATTGCGGCCCTAATTACGCTACCCAGATCCGGATTTGACACTTTCATGACTACGCTATGTAGTTCCTTTTTTCCTCTAGCTCCCAGGATTGATTGGAATATTGTCCGGTCATCCACCGACATTTTGTTCACCTCGGCTTTAGCTCCAAGAGCTTGCAGGCACACAACCCATTCGCTGAACAATTCGGTGGATGATTTGGTGGCCAAGAACCAATCTCTACGCCTCAAATATTGAGGTCGAATCTCAGGGAAGGGTTTCTTGAGTGCCTTATAACAATGTCTAATTCTGGCCTGACTGTCCACAATTTTGTAAAGGATTGCAACAGCGAGAGAATCGGCTGCTCAATATCTGTAAGTAGATCCATATTAGATGATGAATCCCAAGATTCAAAATTTCTCAGTCAGTTCCTCATTTCAGGTGCTGACACTGTTGAAGCAAGGATGGACGGACGCATGGCTTCCTAAGACCTGAAGACCCTCACATCACGGGTAGGAATCGGAGCGACGGTAGGAGCCATCTGTGTGTCAGGGGTTGGTCCAGCTGCGTGTCTTACGGCTATCATTAATTCGGCCTCAAGTCTCTTCATCTCGGCCCTGACATCCTCCGCTGTTTGTGGGTCAAGATCCAGCCAGTCATGTTTATGACTAATTTGTTGGAGTTTCACCAGCAATGCATCACCTGAGGTCTGGGCACAGACTGAACCCGCATTTTCATTTGTATTGGCTTACTTAATGGTGTAGAACAATAAGTGTACAGCATACAAAAAGTATGAATTGACGTACTGAATTTAAAAGTGTACAAAGATATTAAAAAAAAGGCATAATGAATGAATGAAAGAAATGCACTTGAACCAGGCACACAGATAAGGGTTTCAAACACATCAAAGTGGCTTAACAAACAGAAAAGGCGCACCAAAAAGTAAAATGGCACTCCAAACAATAAAGACGCACACTGAAAAATAAATCTCGGACTAGATTTTTCGAAACCTTGATTTTACCTTTTATGAGTTGTTGGAAGTTAAATGATACTTCGAAAAAAAACCCGACAATGTCTTAGCATGTCACTTGAGTACCAAGTAACTGAGCTCTTTGTGCAACCACAGTCACCTAGCCTTGATCATGTTTTGAACTCACGTATGGTCAGTTGGTCACCCTTTCCGTCGCCAGTAAATCCAGACTTTTTGTTTGTAATACTGACGTGATCAATCTGCCTGTGACGTAAGCTTTCAAGCCAGTACTGCCAAGTTTGATCCAAGCCGTTTTTTAAGGTCAAGAACGTACATTTTCTGACCAAAAAAAATCTCCCGCTTGGATCAAACTTGACAATACTGGTTTGAAAGTTTGAGGCGTTGGTAAGTTGATCATATCAGTAGTTTGAAAGTGGTTTTGTGTGTGTGCTGCTTTGCTCTTTTTGGTTTTCCTCAAAACGCGCATCTAATTGACCTGACGGCTCTTTTTGTGTTCCAACATTTTGTCTGGTATGCCTTCATAGAGTTTTGTGTGCCAAACTTTAGTTTGATGATCCAAGATTAATTTTGGTGTGTCAAAATCGAAATAGTCGTATGAATTTCAGATTGGCTGGTTGATTGCTTGGGAGATACGACCTACACTTTTTACTTGATCCAAAATGTCTTTCTTGGAGAGTGCCTTGTCAGGTCAACCAGATGCTTGATTTGGGGGAAACCAAAACATAGTAGTTCATAAAAAGCAGCGAAACTGCCTGGAATAAAGGCCGGAGCTTGTTTTGTCAACATCAAATATCAGATGTTTCCAGTTAATATTACCTCATTTAGGTTAAGATCTATTGTTGCAATCAAACATCTGGACTTGCGGCTTTGGAATATAAAGCTTTACTCGCTAAGGCAATTAAAATGACTTTCCACAAAGTTCGCTCGAAGCACCTAGTCGAGAGGTGATCCTTTTTTCAAAGATGTGCTGTCTTGTATGTAATCTGCGTCAAAGAACAAATTACCTGCAGCTTTCATATTCTCCATTGCAGTCTTGATTTGCATTTGGGATTGATGGGGAATCAACGCCTTGACACCCTAAACCTAGAGTATCCATCAAAATTCGTTCTACAAAGCGACCCTCCCCTGATACTAACCTTTGAATTGGCAAATCAAATTTTCCAGTTTAGTTCTGAAGGTTGCAACCGGCATCATACAAGATTCTTCAACATCCAAAAGCGCCGAAGCGTACGATGAGCCTGGGTCCGTACACCATATGTTAAACTCATTTTCATCATAGTACCGACCCGAGACCCATTTCCACTTTTCATTCGTGTTTTGATGTTTTCTAAGACCTTGGGTAAGCCAACAGAGATTAAAATAAATCTTGTTAGTTTGAGTCACTAAACAAGGACGATTGAGGTTCGCAATTTTTTGCTTCAGTCACATTCATAAAATTCGAACGCAATACAAGTCACCAAGATTAATTGATTTCCCTTTTTTACTAGCGCTCTTTAATTGATCGGAGGGACGTTTCTAATGCTCGAAGGATTACAGTAGGAACTCGCAAAAAGATTGAAAAGCTTGCACATGGTAAATTAGTTCAAAACTTGCAAGTGATCATGTTTAATAGTCTTAAAAGATTATGTTTATGAAACACATGATTGATTTTAGGTCCAATTGTTTGCTCTTTGCTTCGGCCGTGATGGGGCCTAATTGGAGCTCCGAGGACTAAAGAACTTGAAAGACGTCACAAACAGTATTTGACACGTTGACCCAAATACAAGCAGTTTTTCGTTTTCGAATTAGCAGCCATTTAAACCAGTTAAACATAGCAACAATAAAAATTTCGTTAAAATCAGGGTCCTGCCCCTGCCCAAACATAAGTTAAAGTCGTTTTTTAACTGACCATCTTTCAAATTTGCCGGGCAATTGGCTCCAAGCAAATGCCTGAGTGACCTGCAGCTAAGTTTGGTTTCAATTAGAATAGCTTGTTGAAATGCATTATTTTACTCATTTATGATAATCAAATGACAACCACACTATGGATATCGTTTTCCTTCTTTGATTGTTAATACATTTATTTCTATATCATGTCGCTTGTAATCCAAAATTACTCATTTTTCTGATTCGTGCAATGTGGGCTCCTTGCGTCGTTCAAATTCATTTCGACTTTTATTGGAAACAAACTTCCATTTCATCTTTCGTGGAAGGATTTTCTCCTCGTATGAGATTATGGATAATCACTAAGTGAATCGCTGTAAACGTTGCCTCATTTGTGGTACACCCTTCCATGTATCAATGATCCCGGTTGGGTTGTTGGGTACGTGATATCTACATAGAGAACTAGTCGATGATAAGGGATGACCCGAGACTTCCACGATCAGTGTGCTGGACGTGCTTACGGCGGTTGTATCCTTCCGGAAGGGCGATTTTTCCAGACCAATATCGCCCTATTTCGATTGGTCATATAAAGCATCTTTTCGTCGGACGCGTAATTCCCTTCCGTGCTCGTGCGATCTATGCGCCAGGGCCTACCGTGCTATAGAATTCGGGAGTGAGGCGAGGAAAACCCAAACCAAGCGCCAAATAGGGAATCCAAAGTTAACTGATCGAAACCAAGCCTTGGATCGAGTTCAGTTAGATTGTGTGTGCGTTGTTTGAGCCCGTTGTATCCCGGGTGTTCCCACAAATGCGGCGCAAAAGCTCTCATTGAAGACCTTCAATTTCGTATACCCCAAGCAACTAGCGATCAATTGGTAATACAAACGTTGAAGCGAAAAAGTTTGGAATCGCTTGTTCAAGCGCACGAAATTCAGTTGTCACAATCCGGCAAACCAGCAAAAATTCCATGCCCCTTTCAAGAGAAAGCAGCCCGGATGACGAGCTCTATGATCCCAACCAAGGAGCTAATTGCTCTTAACAATAACGTTAGTTTGTCCAATAAACAAACTCTGAAGATTGCTTTGAGTATTCGCCGAAATTTTGGTACCAAGGCCGTTGAAACAGGTTAGAGCTCTTAAATGCGGACCATTGGGCTTCTCTTGACAAATTCTTCACTTTTGAGGTGTGTCCCAAGCTCTCAGTCCACAAAATCGCTTACTCCAAGAATATTTCAACGAATCTAGTGTTTTCTTCCCTGACGATGAAAAAAAGTAGTACGCTCGTATGGTGTCATGATTTAGCCAGCTTGATTAAAAAAATTGAGGGACACTAGAGGCAGTGCCGCAAATGAAAATGAAGTCATAAGGTTCAGCATCGACGAAGGAGGAAGGACTTTAAAAATGACGATGTCTCTCATGAAGGACTCTGAGAGCGAGAATAAGGAAAACAAAGCGGGGCAGCTCAGCAGTGGAGTCATGAAAATGATGTGCATCGCAGTAGCACATGATGTGTGTGAAGGCTACTACAATTGCAAGGAGCTCCTTACCCGCACCAAATTGAATGCTCTAACATTCAATTTCCAATTAGTCAGTGATCTGAAAATGACAAGCATTTTGTGTGGAATGACCTCTCATGCCAGTCGATTCCCTTGTCCTTATTGTACTTGGAGAGCTGGTCAGGATACCTCTGGGGAAGAAATTCGCCGTACTTTCACATTCAATGCGGCTAGTCAATCGCTTATTTGATGGACTGAATGAAGTTTCCGCTGACCTTGCGATGAAGCGGGCGTCCTCTTTGTTCCTTGTGCAGGTTGGTTATAGGGTTGGATGTTTCCCCGGAAGAGCGTGTAACAAACTCCTACATAATGTGGACAAACTTGTTCAAGTAGCCCATGATCACCCAGCTTTGCCCACGTTGTAGAGATTTGCGAAAGCCTTTCATGATCTGAAGATAGTGAACGATGGATATTTAGGACTTACCTTGGACAAGAACCTTAGCAAACGTATTTCAAACTTCAAAACTTCATACAACCGGACAGGACTAAGAATTAGTAGCAAGGCCCACATGCTCTTTGAACACACCTGAGAGTTCACGAATTATTCTTGTGAAAGCCTTTTGCGTTTCAGTGAGCAAACCCATGAGACGGCCCACCACAAATTTGAAGAAACATACTCCAGATATTCTATCAAAGACTCTAATCATCATTCTTTCGGTCAAAAATTACTTGCGCCTGTTCTCAATTTCAATGGAAGTCACATGTGAATTCTAACATATGATCGACACTTGTTAGCGATATCTTTTCTTTTACTTGTGTAGGAATGTATCATTAAGGGTTATGATGTGTGAAAAGGAATGTTTTCCTTTCCAACAACGTCCTGTTTTACCAATTTCATTCTGCGAGTTCATTTGTTGGCTGAAACCGATTACAACTTCAAGGCAAGTTTTGCCTTGTTCTATGAACTATACCATATGCCACCTGATGATTCACGGGTAATAACATTTTTGCTCTTCGAAATTCATTTTGACTATAAATCATACCAACTGTTTGGAAACGAAAAAGATGTTGTCATCCATGAAATATTTGTTGTTTGGCAAACAATCTTTAAACATGTTCAAATCGAGAAATGTTTGTGAAATGCTTGTGAAA
>NC_081442.1:12390725-12394947 GCF_007210705.1 Tigriopus californicus
ACAAATTTGAAAGACATGATCATAAGGGTCAGTTAAAAAACCGACTACAACTTAAGTTTGGGTAGGGGTAGGATTTTAATTTTAACGAAATTTTCATTGTTACTATGTTTGCCAAGAAAAGCAATCGAGCTAGATTGAATGCCACTGCACAAGAGCATTTGCCCCCCAAATGAACCGTGATTGTCAAATATGTACGAGTACGTCACAATTCAAAACGATTTCCTCAGCTGTTGGGTTTTCAAACGCGATTTAAGAAACCAATTGAGGCAAATCTTAAGTATGTAATGCAATCTTTGCAAATATATAGCACTCAATTCAAGCTTAAACAAATCATTTTGGCATGTGACATTAGCAATTTTGCGCAAGTGCCTCTTTCAAGCGTTCAAATATCACAATTTAGACGAATTGGTCCCAAAAATGTACTATTTTCGAGAGGGTAATTTCAACCTACGCACCAATCTGATAATTTCCCGAGAACGTTGTTGAATTGAAAAAGTTCAGTTGGAATATAGCAGATCGAATAAAAGCATATTTTTCCGGAGTCTCCAATGATACCAAATTGCCTTCAAGATCTTCGCAATGATAATATGCTTCCTCAAACGTTTTGTTGTCAACGATAAATTTGAACCGGTTGTTTTGAAACTGGTAAAAATCTCCTTCCAGTCTGAGCTCTAAACGGTGTTAGTTAGATCATTAAAACATAATTGACTGGGTTCACTTTTGGATGCATTGACTTACGTCCTAAGCAGTATTTGGGGATGACAATGGTGGCTTCATTTCGAACTCTTTTGCTCGAAGGCATTGCGCGCTTTAAACGACAGGCGTGGGCCTCATCCACATTCCATGGTAGGGCCCAAACACTACCAATACAATCGGGGTGTTCTTGACAGTGATATTGACATTCCATGAGACTGATTATGTCACGCTGCACATCAATATCATCGCTGAGGAAATCTGTGCCATCAATTGAGCAACCTGGAACTACAAAATAAAGAGTTGCCAACAACGGCCAAAATGTTAACCAAGGCGGAAAAAATATTTGGGCATAATTTCCAATTATCCAACTCTTTTGCCCATTTCCCAATTTTTCGACGCTATTCTTAATCGTTTTCAACTTTTTTTACTTGCTTTCACATTTTAGAACATGTTTAGCTTAGCCGTTTGGTCATTTGGATCCTCTTCTGTTTCCTTCTCAACTTGTTTTTCCGTTGTCGGGACTTTTTTATTTACTTCCCTGCAACACTATTAGAGGCAAAATTTAACACCTCAACAGAAAGGGTTTTTTTTGGCAATCACAAAATGATAATTAATACCAAATGAAGTCTCCAAAGATTCCATAAGCATATTAAGTCCTCCTTGAACTAATTGAAGCCTTCTGATGCTTTGCAGATTAAAGAAGAAATCTCTTAAATCTTACCTCATATCTGAACTTACCACACATTTTGGATATTGTGTAAGTGTTGGAGTTATTGGTGGAAAAGTCCCCAGATTTTCTACTTTTTCCAAGGCAAGTCCTTGCGTCAGAGTTATATATGACGTGATCACATTCCAAAATCTGTTGGCACGAGTCAAAACACATGTCCATCGAGGAATCGTGGTGCTCGAATATTTCATAACCTTCGTAAGATACTCCTTCGGTCACGCAATGAGAGAGTCCTAAAACATTAAAAAAGTGGCGATCTCATCGAAAATGGAAAGAGCCCTCATGGGTGACAGTTGACTTTTAAAATTATTTTTTTTTAAGAATCGTGAATTTCATTTTTGATCACAAATTGAGCAAATGAATTAGCAAGCCTTTTTTCCTTTTTCCTTTTTTTACTTCCTTACCGCTACTGGGATTGGAATCCCAGCAGTTCAAGACGAGAAATTTATTCATTTCGCTTGACTGACCCAAATGTTAAATCAAATGCTAAAAAAACCTCGCACGAACCGTTTTGAATAGCTTGCCAATTATGAGCCATTGCATGGTGAAGGGTTACATTTGGGGAGGTTTCCATTCAGAATTAGGAAGCGCCGTCAACAAGTCAAGATTATCTCGGCTTCATTTGCAAATCTGCAAAGCGGCTTCAACATGTTTCTTTTCTTGGTTGTTTTGATTTGGACTTGCTTTCCTCAATTATTAGCAATTTCAAAAGAAGCGGGATTATATTCATTACAATTACTTACGCTGAAGGTCCTTAATGGGGCCAGGGTCATAAACATACATAAAACACACGCTCTTGAGATATTGAATGGCTTAGTCAGCACAAATAATGTTAATTAAAGCTAGATAACTCGGTGGAATAAAGAAGTAAGAGCTGAACCAATTCATGTTCATAAAATCTTATCCGCATTGAAACGGAGGTTGTAAACTGATCTGAACATACATTTTTGTTCAACGTTTCTTCAGGTAATGTGTGCTTAAGATGCTTTTTTGGCGATCTAGAATTCAAATAGTGTCACTAAAACTCTTAAGAACACACTTGAAATATGCTTCAGAGTGATATAAGTACCATATGAAGAAAACATAGCGCTCCGAGTGCAGTTTAAGTTTTATGGATGCCATTTGAACAACTTCTTCGAAAGAAGTGCCCATTCTTCCCTAGTGCTACATACGATATACGTTTCTGGTCTCTTACGGAAGCTCTCAAAGCAATTCTCATCGGGTTCACATCCAAAAGACACATCGAACATGGTCATTGAAACGACCGCACAAAGTACTTGAGAGAACGGTGAACCAAAACCAAAACCCATGGCGAACAGTGATAGACTGATTACTTTTCGCTTTGAACGACTGTACCTGTCAAAAGCAACCCACTCAAGACGCTTGCACGATGACTCTTTGAAGTGAAACATACATGAAATTAATGTCCTTATGGTCGCCAAAAGAAGAGAAGGCCAAAATATGCAACATCCATTTTTTTGTCATAAAACACGTTTATTCGTGTCTTTTGCATATTTCGCGTGTACACCCATATTTTTATGCATATTTTGGGTTTTTGGTACGCAAATCTAAACATAAAGTAATGATCATTTATAGCGACTCTTGCTCATTTCAATGCGTAAAGTGCATCAATAAGAGTGTATGATAACTATTAACAGAGATAGAGGAAAATTACAATCGCATACTTTGCATGTTTAATGCAATAGTTTGTTAAACTGTATATTTTCCCATTTTGCAACTTTCTTTTCATATTTTGAATCTTTTGGGGGATAGAACACATTATATCAACCAAGAAGATGACAGAATATATTCTTGGGAGATCATCGGCTTACTTTTCAATACAGAAGAGGTGCTAAAAGCCAAAGTACAAGTGATATTAACAAGCACATTATTTCTAACGTTTCAAAAACTGAACTGTAAAAGTTGAAATTTTAAAAGTAGCAACAGTAGTCTGTAAACAGATTTATCTGGCTAAAAAGAATACTTTCTTTACATGTGAATAAATAAAAGTTTGGTTACAGGGTCAACACAACATAATCCCTAAAAATATTCGAGGGGAGCAAGTTGAACAATAACGGAATCCGAGAGAGAAGAAATTAAGGTGGTAAATCCCATGATAGTTAATTTTTGCTTGATTATTTTCTTTACCACTATTCGGAATGCCATCTTCAATAACCTAAGAGATTATGATTGTCATTGAACTCTAGATTTATACATTATCTGATTCAACAACCAAAGTTTGCTTCCAAAGACGGGATGTAATATTCTTCTCCCCGGGTGTAATGGGTTCAAAGCCTGGTGCCGTAGGTTTACATTTTAAACAAGAGGCTCAGTCCATTGAGTTTTGGTTTGTTTTTTACGGCTCTTTGGAGAGACTTAATTACTTTAAAACCTAATAAATGTATTGGTCATTGATGTTTAGGTTTTGCTCCAGCACTTTCTCTCTGATGATGTATTTAGGTATGTTTATTTCCCAATCATTATGTGTAGAGTTCATAGTTTGTTCGTTTGATTGGTTTAAGGAGCTGGTGTAGCCGGGCGGCCTAAGAGGCACCGCTAATAAGGCAAGAATTCTCTCCCAAGGCGTCGTGGGTTCAAATACCGACGCCGGACGTAACCTCGTGGTAGAATTAAGGTCTCCGGTAGAATTAAGGCCTCCATTGTGACCGATCAGTTGAAAAAGGAAAGTAGAGTTGTTCAAAAGGTGAGGTCGAATCCGAAGGCGTTTTTCTCTTACGCAAACTCTAAGAGAAAGATGAAACACCTTGTAGGGCCTATTGAGGTCGATGGGGAAGCCAT
>NC_081442.1:12395218-12396138 GCF_007210705.1 Tigriopus californicus
GGTGTCCCTCAGGGCTCCATTTTGGGTCCTCTCCTTTTCATTATCTTCATTGCTCCACTTCCGAAGCTTGGTAGTAGTAATGTCAGTATCTCTTCCTATGTTGATGATACAAAATTGGTAGTTGGTAGCAATGGTCAGGATTCCGGTTGCCTGGCAGAGTTCCTAGACCAAATCTACTCCTGGGTTGCTGCGAGTAACATGGCACTGAATGGAATGAAATTTCGCTCAATGACCTTTGGGTCGACGCCATTAGACACTCCACTATTAGATGATGAAGGTAAGGACATTCAGCAGGTCTCATCCATGAAGGATTTAGGTGTAATCCTCCAAGATAATGGAAAGTTCGATGAGCATATCCAGTTGAAAGTTGGTAAGGCTTTTCAACCATGTGGTTGGATATATCGCACGTTTAAGTCTAGAGATAGTGTCACTATGCTAACTCTGTGCAAGTCGATTGTTCAGCCGCATCTTGAATATGCCTCTCCCATTTGGGCTCCAATGAGTTCAGCAGGTTTGCAAAAGCTCGAGCAGGTCCAAATATGTTTTACTAGGAAGATTGAAGATATGAGAGAGCTCTCGTATTGGGAGAGGTTAGAAAGATTGGGATTGTACAGTACTCAGAGAAGGTACGAAAGGTATCTGATATTGTACGTTTTCAAAAGCATTCATGAGCTTTGTCCCAACCCAGGATTTAGGGTCAATTATAGTGACCGAAGAGGCTTAACGTGCGTTTTGAGAGCACCTTCAAGCCCTCAAGAATCCAGGCTAGTTAAAACAATGAAGTCCAACTCTCTTCTTTCTCGGGCTCCTTCATTGTTCAATTTGCTGCCCTCTAATATTCGTAGGGCTTATGAAGGCATTGATCCAGTAAACGGATTTAAGTCAGACTTGGACAAGTTTTTGACTAAAATTCCGGATCA
>NC_081442.1:12397138-12413782 GCF_007210705.1 Tigriopus californicus
GCGGCGACATGGTCGGGAAGCGGCGACAAGGCCGGGAAGCGGCGACAAGGCCGGGAAGCGGCGACAAGGCCGGGAAGCGGCGACAAGGCCGGGAAGCGGCGACAAGGCTGGGAAGCGGCGACAAGGCCGGGAAGCGGCGACAAGGCCGGGAAGCGGCGACAAGGCCGGAGTGGGAACGGGCCGGAGTGGGAACGGGCCGGAGTGGGAACGGGCCGGAGTGGGAACGGGCCGGGGTGGGAACGGGCCGGAATGAACTTCCGGAACGACCGCCCAAAAAGACCGGAACAACCGCCCAAAAAGACCGGAACGACCGCCCAACAAGACCGGAACGACCGCCCAAAAGGACCGGAACGACCGCCCAAAACCATCACGTCGGGGTCACCAGTATGGCGGACGCAAGGTCCGCCATGTGATTGGGTCAAGAGATGGTAGTTGACTGGTTTATTACCACGAGTTCCTAGCTATATATATCCATATCACAGATGATTCAAGGTGAGCGAGCACATGCTCGCCACAGAACGACTGTGAACACCAAGAAGAGCGTGATTGGTGGAGCAAGGGATATCGACTTTTTCGGGTTTCACATCTCTCAGAACAAGATCGACGCAGACCCAGAAAAGGTAATTTTTTTCCTAAATATCAATGTTCGACCCGCAAGAAGATCCCAATACTTGTGAAAGTGCCACATTGCAGCAGGATCTTGGATATGTTGTAAATCTCGATGAGGGTGACCAATTGCTGATTTCCTTAAATGTTCGCTCCATTGTTGCTAACCAAGGCAAATTAACAGACTTATTGTTAGAACAATGCCCCGCAATAGTGGCGTTGCAAGAAGTTTGGCAGTCTGATCGAGTACAAATGTCTTTTAATGAGTATGAATTTGAGGCTCAAACTAGAGCTGCAAAAAGGGGTGGTGGGGTTGGTATCCTAATCCACAAATCTATCAATAACAAAAGGTGTGCTGAGCTTTGTGTTCGTACCGACCATTGCGAAACTATAGGGATTGAAACACCCGACTTCTATCTACTTTCCATTTATATTCCTCCCGACTGGAGGGATGGTAGCGCAATTTCGACCTTAGAACTTTGTCTGAGTGCATTATCCAAACAGAAGGCAATCTTTTTGTGTGGTGATATCAACCTCGATTTTTAAAGGAGAACTCAAGAACTAGGAAATTCATGGAATTCATCATTGAATATGAGCTATTCCCGTTAATAGAAAAACCAACTAGAATAACCAGCAACTCCAGAACATTTATTGACAATATATTTACCAATCGAAAGGTTGAACTGAAATGCGGGATACTGCTTTGTGATGTTAGCGACCATTTGGGGGCTTTTGTTAACATGGGAAAACGTAAAGCCCTTGAGGCTAACCTTGGCTCCGAGCACCAAGATAAAAGAGCATTTGGGCGCAAGAATGTCGAATATCTACGAAATCTTATTCTTGGAACGAATTGGGACTTGCCCAATTGTGATCCTGGAAGAGCGTTCAATAACTTCATTGAGACGTTGATTGGCGCTATAGATTTTGCATGCCCTTGTTCAAAGCAAAAACGAAATAAGCGTACAACTAGATTCAACCCATGGATGACACGAGGGTTCATGGTGTCGAGGCTAACCAAGCAGAAGCTTTACAGAAAGTTCCACAAGACTCCTGATGAGCTGAATAAAAACGCTTACTCTAAATACGCTAAATTATACTACAAATTGATCAAAACAGCTAAAGTAATGTACTGGCATGCTTTTTTTGAAGAAAATCGGGGGGATCCGAGGAAAACGTGGCAAGGAGCAAAAGATCTTCTGGGTTACAACAAGCAAAGCAACAACGCTCCCATACGTATCAGGGTGGGTGATAATGAAGTTATGAGTAATACGAAGTGTGTGGGCAACGCATTCAATAGATATTTTACAACCATCGGGGGAATCATTGCTAATAAACTCCCGAACGCAAACGGTACGCATGATATTTTATACCAAATTAGCAAATTAACGAATCAGAGAACTTACTATTTCAAGGCTGTCTCCAAGTTTGATATAGAAAAAATTCTTAAGGGGTTGCCAATGAAACGGAGTTCTGGCCTAGACGGGATGTCAAACTTTCTTCTGAAAGAAATAGGGCCAGAAATAGCTCAACCTTTGGCCCAACTGATTAACATTTCTCTGACCACAGGATACTTCCCATAACAATGGAAAGCGGCACGTGTATTGCCCATCTTTAAAAATGGGGACCGCACTGCAATGACCAATTACCCTCCCATTAGCATTTTGCCCACCCTTTCCAAGGTGCTCGAAAAGGTCGTTTCAAACAAATTTTTGAGCAGTTCGAAACGGACCATCTTTGTGAAACCCAATTTGGATTTAGGCCTCACCACTCAACTTCCCATGCAATTCATAACTTCTTGCAAAATATTTTCAATAAGCAAGACCAAATGTTTTCAATAGGAATATTTGTAGACCTTAAGAAGGCTTTCGATATCATCTCTTACGACATTCTTCTAGCAAAGATGGGCAAATACGGCTTCAGCAATAACATTTTATTATGGTTGAACAACTATTTAAGAGGGAGAGTGCAAGTAGTGGATATTGATGGTCATTTATCTGAACCCCTGACACTTAGTTGTGGCGTCCTTCAAGGTAGTGTCCTGGGTCCGTTACTTTTCTTGATATACACGAATGACCTTCCGAAAGCAACAAATTTATGGTTACTATGTTCACTGACGACACGACCCTTCAATACTTTGGAACTGATTTATTAAAGGCCCAAGCTGAGTGCAGTCTGTGGAAAGAGAAACTGAGTAAGTACTTCAAAGCGAACCGGCTTGTAATGAATTTTAGTAAGACAAAAGTAGTTTTATTTGGCCCTAGGGATCCGGTCCAGACCTTTAAATTAGTAGTTGATGGATTGAAATTCAACAAGCGGGATTGCAGTTTTCGGAACCGTTTGTAATTTTTTAGGTATGCGAATTGACAAGCGACTTAATTGGAAAGAGCATGTAAATTTTGTGGGGGCTGGCGTAAGGAGAACCCTGAACACGTTCTTTATGGCCAAAAAGCAATGTACCACGAAATTTGCGCAATTCATGACTGCCTGATTAAAAGCCGCTTGGAATACGAACTGGACTTTTTTGGCCAAAGTTGCGCTGTCAAGAGACTTGTTCCTTTGCAAAAGAAGGCAGTAAGATGGATTCCCCCATTTTCTTTTCCAAAAACATGGAACGCTGTTATCCTTGAAACGAAGCAAGTGTTCTCAATAGGCACCTTTAAGCTACAGCTGACTGATGACGTCATCTTAAAAAGGAAAGGTAAACAAATCTCCTGGGCGGTCACTTTTCAAGGGCTACTAAGACTATTGAACACATTTAGCATTCATTCCTCCAAAATTTCAGTGAACAATGTCGCCTAAGCCAGGTAGTCATTACAGTTTATTGGTTTTGGGCCATCATGACCAAAACTCCAAAGAATAATCCTCAATGGAATCTATGGATTGAAGCTGTTCTGCGATCACACTCAACGTTCAAGAGTTCTGGAAGGATGGATGAATCGCATCCACGGGAGTCTCTTACGACCAATGGACTTGGGCAAATTTTATTCAGAGGCCATTGCAGTGGCCAACTCAAATTAAAGATGATGTTCACCCACCCTTTTAGCTGTCCGCTTTTCCGGATTGGCCGAGGATTGGGATCTCCATCCCAAATTCCAATTTGATTTCCAGAGCAGCCCCCTCAACTATCTCGGCAGTTACTCTCCTCTATGAAATTGTCCAATCTTTGTGGATCTCTCTTCAAGCACCATTAAGCCAACTTTCCCCCACCAACCATCTCAAATCATCAGTAGTCAAAGCTAGGGCCAGGATTGAAAACATTTCCAATAGACTTCCCATCAAGAATCTTCACATTCTAATAGTTCTTCAACTCTTCCGGACCTACATCAACCCAATTTTCCTCTACTGCCTTCCGCCCAATCCACCCTCAAATCCGCCGATGCCACCTTCACCAAATTCCTCAAACGATTTCTGTGTGTTCCCAGATATGCCAAAAATGCATGGAGGTATTTTTACAGCCAAAAATCGGGCTGGCCAGGTTAGTGTCCCAGTGTTGGGAACCTGACCTTTCCGGAGGTGATGTCCGGACACAAGTTGTCCTTCTCGGGCAAGTACGTACAAACACCCTACTGTCCTTGGCCTGACATCCCTTCGGAATATTGGCGGTCACGCACGTTTTTCCGGCACCGGTCCAAATGTCATCAACGTCGGGAGCTGAAACAGGATCTGACCCAGTCAAGTCTGACCCACCCAATCTTCTGCAGTAATCAAGATTTTCATCACTTGTCTCAACCCAACTGTTTATGTACTGGCTGTGATTCCCCTCTTCACTTTTTTCATGTTGACTAAGCTCGAAGTATGGAACCGTCCTAACAAGGGATATTGGCCTTATAGAGAAAGTGCAAAGAAGAATCCCCAAGTGGCACAATTCTTATCCGGACAGAATATCTTCACTCTCTTCAAACATTAAAAGAGAGACGTATTTTCTTTGACTTCCCTCTTATGTTGAAGGTGTGCTGAAGACTGTTACCAATATCACTTCTTTGGGGTCACCAATCTTTGCGATCACTTTTCTTAGCTCGTGCAGGATCAGATTTGATGAAGACGCGCAAATTAGAAAATGGGCCTTTTTTGGAATTAAATGTCAAATCTCGTACACGTTACTATTCATTTTTATGCGTTCTGCTTGTATATGGAACACTTATGCCTGAAACATTCTTGAACAGTGAGAGCGTTTAAAAAACTTTTTTCCTAGCATGGTTCCAAATTATTAGTCCATAATGAAACCCCTTCTGTTATCATCAATTCGATGTTTGAGTAATTCTCGCAAACAATTCTAGTCATAATTAGTGTGATATCTCATTCTAGTCAGGTATTTTACCGTTCTCTCCATTTCATTCAAATTTTCTGATATTAATTTCTGCCTGCAAGTGCTCATATGCTTGTATTCATGTGGAAAGGTGTATTAAACAAATTCAGCATTTCAAGATACTCAACTTCACCCGCGAAACCTTTTGCAACATAGTGACATAACGGTTCAGCTTGCCCAATTATTTACATAAAATACAAGATTCGAGTCTGATTAATAATGGTTAACAATAAGTATTAACCCAAGATTCCAGTCTAGATGGAAGACAACTGTCCCAAGAATCTCCGTCGATTTGATTAAGCTATTGTATTAGGAAATGAGATGTGACAAGTGAACGCCCAAGGACGAATCAAAATGGAGGTTTCGTGACCATTTTTCTCAGAAGGTTGAGTTTGACATCAGCTTGAAGGTCCCTATTGAGAACGCAATGAGATAATGGAGTCGATATGTTAGGGGATCGATCATTGGCACATATTCATCGGAATGCGCAGTTAAAAATTGCTATTCCTGCAAACAAGGTACAGAATGACTGATTGTGGCTTACTTCAGAGCGGGGATTACTTGTACAATTGATAATGAATCAACCAGTACAAAAGCATGTCATTCCAAGACGCCACAAAAACAAGCCGCATGGCTTACGGCGATCTTAGGACCATCCAATTCAAGTTTATATAACTGCAAACGGTCCTGAAATATATACATACACATACATACATCCCCTCCTATCCTTGGTATGTACACGATTGGAGCAGAGACGGTGCTTCAGACGGATGTATCAAAATTGAAGGGTTTAGGGTTCGTCTTGTTATGTCTGGAAGACCAATGGCGACTGATACAATGTGGCTCACGCTTCTTGAAGGACGCAGAGACCTGTTATGCCATTGTGGAGTTGGAAGCACTAGCCATTTATTGGGCTATCCGCAAATGTCGGACATATTTGGCGGGTATGGAACACTCAGATCATAAGCCACTGCAAATGATTTTCAATCAACAAATGCTTATCCCCATCAAAAATCCCAGGAACTTGAATTACCGCTCCCGTCTTTCTTCTTTCAAGTTCCCGGTTGAGTGGCGGTGTGGAAAGATTCACTTCATCCCAGATGCTCTGTCCAGTGCCCCGATTTCTATCCTCGAGGTGAGCAACGATTTGGATCCGGATCCATTCAACCTTCAGGTGGCCTTGGTTATAGCCCACGAATCTGATCTGACGTTGGAAGACTTGTCGTCTCATGCCCGTGAGTCTTAAGACTACAGTTGTTTGAGGGACGCCATCAAACAGAATATTGTGGCGAAAGCTTGATCAAGGTCTTTTTCCTTATTTAAAAAGATGTCACACAAGCTCTCATTGGATGGTGATTTGATTTTGAGGGGCTTGCGCATTGTCATTCCACCGCCTGCATTAAAGAATATTTTGTCTCTGCCGCATTCAAGCCATCAGGGGAGACCGTAAAAAACGGCGGGCCAGACAGATTGTTTTCTGGCTAGGTTTAATTTCGATATTGCTAATATGGTAGAGGCTTGTTCGGAATGTGCTTCTTTTCGGTCATCCCATCTGCCGGAAACCCTGATTCAAATGGATCACCCATCCCGACCATTTGAAATTGTATCTGCCGATTTCTTTTCTTGTGGAGGCCATGAATATTTGGTTTACATCTGTCGATTTTCTGGCTTTTCCTTCATCCAGCGCTTTCATGCCCTGCCTACGGCCTTCACTTTAATCCGGGAACTTCGGTGGCTGTTCTCGATGGTGGGCGTGCCCAACGTGTTCCAGTCTGATAACGCGGCTGTGTTCAGTTCATCTGTTTGTCAAGATTTTTTCAGGCTATGAGGCGTGCAATGGCGGCCGTCTTCACCGCACCACCCTCAATCCAATGGCCATGCCGAGGCCAACGTCAAAAGCCTCAAATATCTGTTGGCCAAGTGGGAGGGGAGTGGAGGTCGGACCAATTCCAGACGGGTCTTTTGGAGCTGCGGAACACGCCTCGATCCGACGGGTTATCACCCGTCCAATGTGTCTTTGGTCGACCTCTCCGCGCCAAACTTCCTATATGTTGGCGTCCCTTTTGCTCGGATTTCCAGGCCCGGTCTGAAAACGCCGATAGCCTGGGTTAGCGATATGAGGGAGTTCGCAAGGACTACTTTGATCGAACTAGCCGAGTGCGTCAGAGATTGCCCGTGGGTGAGTCAGTGCTGTTCAAGATCCCGTGACTCGCCGTTGGGACAAGCATGCTATCGTGGTGGACAATTGGTACCCGCAACGCTATGGTCTTTGATCCCCTTCGGACCAATGTCTTGTAACAAACATTCGCTTTCTTCGTCGAGCCCGCGCGGGTTTAACCCAGCATCGGTTCGGCGCTTCCACATCGGTGGACTGCGACGAAGTCAATGACGCCTATAACGCTGACAACCCTGTAGACAAGAACGATAGGGCTAGTCAAGTAAACGCGTTCATGGACAACTGACGTTATTCCATGGAGTAAAATCAAAGACAACATGCCCAGCCAAACCGCACTGTGCATGCACTGGATTTTGACATTTATTTCATTTTACCTCCTTGTTTAGGCAATTAGCTTTGTGGTATTGAGCCTATTTGATTGTGCGTTAGCTGATTAGCACCTAACATGTTCATTTTGTTGGGTTTTGTAACACAACTTGCTCAAAATCATTCGATTATTGAAAATTCAATAGGCAAATGCTGGGACTTGACTGTAATGTTTGTCTTAGTTCTCTCTCCCCAAAATGCCCAAAATCAGGGTGCCGGACCACATTTTTCCTTGAATTTCCCTTACTTGACATCCCCTATAGACAAGAAACGTCAAGTTACATGACAAGACGTGGACAGCGTGACCGACAGCCACCAAAACGTTTTCAATGTTCATAAATGGATGAATTAATAACACACCTTGATATGCCGTGATTCAATTGATATCATCATTTTTCAAAGAGGAGTTGGGATGAAATGTTGTTAAAAGTGTAAATGTTTTATTCATGTTGAAGTGTGAATGACAGACATCCACGAGAACTTGTGAAATGTCTAAATACGATCCTAAGACAGAAAATAAAAAGACTCTTGAATTGAATATTGGTGAATGAGCATCCTTCTCTCTCCGATCCGAAGTCCTTTCACCCGCGACGAACATGTAAGTGGGTCATATTTATATCATTTGCTTATAAAGCAGACCATTTCAAAGTAACGTTGTCAAAAGCAGAGGACTTCTCCAAGTATGAACAGCTACCCTGATGTAAACACGACAGCAGACTTACAAGAAGAGGGTAGTTCGGTGAAAGTGAGCCCACCGTGAGTGCTGCCAGATGGCGGTTTAGCCCGCCAGATTTTGCTACTTTTGGCGTTTTTTTATTCTGTCTAGCGAGGAGATTTTTCTTTTGGCGGGGAAGATGAACCTGGCCGTTTTGTGGCGTTTTTGAGCTTTGTACGGCGGGGAAATTTTCAACAGACGGATAGGCTGATTTAGATGGGTTGCTGGCGATTTTGACTGACTTTAGGTGGTTTTTGACCCAAATATCAAGGAAATTGGCATATTTCTCCTCAGATTTGAGAATGCTTTGCAAGAATACAAGTTGTGCCTCGGCAATTTTATCTCATAGCACTTTCAGTTTCATACTTCAGAGTAATTGATTAATGTGCAACACACTTTTGGGCACTAATTGACGCATTTGCATTGTGAATCATACATCACTTACTTGATCATCAATTCCTTTCTCTAGAAAAAACGTAGTTATGTGTTTGGTGCAGATAGACTATATATGTATTGATTTATCCCTACTTGCTCAGATTTACTAAGGTAACCGGGACTAGCCTGATATATTTACATGGATACGATAGGTAGTTCAATAAAGATAGACGTACCTGATTGATGATGACTCTACGACTCATTGATAGTACGATAGAGTGAGCTTTATTTATGGGCAAAACTCTGTTCTCGAGCTTGTTCCGGAAAGTTGGCGCCTAAACCCCCGTTGGGTAGGCAGACTGAAGAGGCCAGTACCGGCTGGCTTAGGCACCGATTGATACTCACTATGTAGATCTTTGGATAGCTCCCATCATAAACATCGCGATTACGACAACATACTGTGGCGATCAGCTAACCAGCTAGCTGATGGTGGTGTGCTCCCCTTTGATCATTCGGTTTCCAACTCTTGTCGAGTTCATACGCCATATTTGGTGACCCCGATTTTCTTTTTCAAGATGGCGACCGACGAAAAGAAATTTGATATCGATAAACCGTGTACCGCAGTGGGCGTCAAGATCCCACCATTTTGGAGTCGTGAGCCCCAGAAATGGTTTGCCCTTTGCAAAGCACAATTTCGTCTTAGGAACATTTCAACATCATTAACCAAATTCGATTATGTGGTATCATGCCTTGGAAATGATATTATCTCCAGGGTCCCGAGTTCTGCTTTGGTTCCACAACCTTCAGATTCTGATCCTTACAGAACCCTCAAAGCAGATTTGTTCAAGATCTTCAACGTCAAACCATCTCAACGCATTTCGACTTTCTTGGATATGGCTTCTGATAGCTTGCCCATTGTTGAACTTTATGCAACAGCCAAATCGTTGTTGGATGAGGTTGCGGATCTCAAAGATTATTTGATCAAAGACAAATTGATCCGAGCATTCCCGGAGCATTCGCGAGCATTGTTGGCAAAATTGGTTGATGTTCCCTTGGATCAGTTCTATGAACATGTCATCAATCTTTCTGCAACTTCTTCGAGGTGTGACCCGATAGCGACAGGCAAAACACCATTTCTGTGCCTTTTTTACCGCCGGTATGGGAAATGAGCCCACCATTGTTTGGATCCAGAAAAAATGCACTGGTCCCTCCATTGAACCCCGCGGGAGAAAGTCAAAAAACTAGGAAAAGGCTGTCGAACTTCCATCTCAGCAGCCTGTTCTCATGCTTCAACTTCCAAGCCCAATTTGTTCACCAGCATTCCATCCTCTTCGCTCTTTTACATCACTGATTCACGTTCAAACCTTCGTTTTCTTGTGGATTCTGGAGCCTCTATTTCTTTGCTGCCTCGCCGGATTATTTCTTCGTCATTACTTGGGCCTGCCAACTACTCTGGTAATTTGGTCACCGCTAGTGGCACACAAATTACCACTTTTGGAGCATTAGCGCGAAAAATCGATATTGGCCTTGGATCTGTTTTTGAGTGGAGTTTTGTGGTAGCGGATGTGTCGATGCCAATTCTTGGGGCCGATTTTCTTCGTTTTTATCATCTATTGGTGGATCTGAAGAATAAACGCCTGTTGAAAGCTTCTTGCTTGACCTCTTCGGTTTTGGTAGCTGCCTTGAGTGATCAAAACGCCTTGTCAGGAATCCATCACGTTATGTCTCTTGATACGTGTCCTTACGTGCAATTGCTCGGTCGATATCCTTCTTTACTGAAACCTTCATTTTCTACGTCGTCTGTACATCACAACGTTCGGCATTTCATCCAGACCAGTGGGCCCCCAATATTTGCTCGTCCAAGACGACTGTCAAAGATAAAATTCGACATTGCTAAGGCTGAGTATGATGAGTTACTGGGCCTTGGCATCATTCAGCCGTCCTCATCTTCTTACGCGTCTCCCTTGCACATGGTACCAAAGAGCAACGGCTCTTGGCTGGCCTGCGGAGATTATCGTCTTCTTAATGACCGCACCATCCCAGATCGATATCGTTTGCCGCATATTCACGATTTTTCTTCTCATTTGAGGGGTTTGTCAATTTTTTCAAAGATCGATCTGAGAAAGCGTATTATCAGATACCAATGGCTGAGGAAGACCGTGACAAGACTGCAACTCCTTTTGGCTTGTTTGAATATGTAAGAATGCCTTTTGGTCTGCGAAATTCCGGCCAAACCTTTCAACGATTTATTGACGAAGTTACCCGTGGATTAACCGGAGTTTTCGCGTACGTCGATGATATTTTGGTTGCGTCGTCTTCTTCTGCTGAACATTTCCAGCATCTTCAGTCTCTCTTTCGTCGTCTGGAATCATACGGCCTTAGTTAGCAAGGAAAAATGTGTGTTTGTTGCCAATGAGTTATCCTTCTTGGGCCATAAAATTTCAGCGGCTGGAATTGAGCCCCTACCTGATCAAGTTCAAGACATCATCGATTACCCAACCCAAAAAGACGTTCAAAGTTTACAAAAGCTTCTTGGGCTCATTAATTATTATCATCGGTTCATTCCAAAATGTTCTATGCTAGTCCATCCATTCAGAAATCTCCTGAAACCAAAGGCTCCGTTTGAGTGGTTATCATTACATGATACTGCCCTTGAACGCCTAAAGTCAACCTTATTCAATCGTACATTGTTGGTTTATCCGCGTTCAGATATCCCTCTCACAATCACCACGGACGCTTCAGATTCGAGATTGGGTGCAGTTTTGGAGCAGAAGTCTTCAAATGGCTGGGAACCATTGGCATTTTACTCTCGCGTTCTTTCAAAAGCAGAGGCCAAATACAGTGCTTTTGATCGGGAACTTTTGGCTGTCAAAGACTCAATTCTACCTTTCCGCCATTTTGTGGAAGGCACTTCTTTCACTATATTCACCAATCATAAGCCCTTGAATGCCGCCATCCACTCCAAAGGTCTTACCTGGAGTGATAGACAGTCCCGTCATTTCGCCATCATATCAGAATACACTACAGATATTCAGCACATTGACGGGAAAAATAATTTTGTGGCTGACGCGTTATCCCGCATTTATGGTATCTCCGGATCGCCCATTGATTGGCAGGCTTTTGCGGATGCTCAGTCACATGATCCATTCATACAAGGTCTTCCTGGTGCAATCACTAGTATCAGGTGTGATTATGTGGAACTCGAAAATGGTTCAATCCTGTGCAATGTTTCAACCGGTTCTAGTCGTCCAGTGGTTCCTCGATCCTGGGTTATTCAAATCATGGCCATTTTCCATGGGCTAAGCCACGGTGGCATTGCTCCAACAACTCGTGTCATTCAAGCTGAGTTTGTTTGGCATAACATGAAAAAAGACATTCGTGACTATGTGAAAGCTTGTGAGAAATGTCAACGCTCTAAGGTTGGTCGTCATACCCGTCACCCACTTAAACAGTTTCAACCTCCCTCCGGTCGTTTTGGCCATCTCCACGTGGACATTGTGGGGCCATTACCCTCATCCGATGAGTTCCGATATCTTTTCACGATGGTAGACAGGTGGACGCGCTGGCCAGAGGTGGTACCAATGTCCAGTATGACAAGTCAGGATTGTGCTCGTGCCCTTCTTCATGGTTGGATAGCACGATTTGGGGGGGCCTGAAATGATCACCTCCGATCGAGGACGACAGTTTGAATCAGGCCTATGGCGGGAATTAAGCCGTTTCCTTGGTTTCCAATCATCGCGTACCACGTCATACCACCCTCAGGCTATTGGACTCGTAGAACGGTTCCACCGTTCCCTCAAAGCCGTTTTGATGACCAAGTTAGTCAAAATTCAAGATTGGCATCACGAGTTACCTCTTGTCCTCCTCAGGTCTCCGATGGCTTACAAGCCAGATCTCGGCTATTCGGCAGCTCAGGCGGTATTTGGAGAGTCCCTCAGAGTTCCTGGTCGTTTTTTTCACACAAGCCCGGTTCCCCTGCGGCTGGATCGTTCATCCGCGATGTTCGTCGTCGTTTGGAAAACTTCCCTTGTGGTCCAACCTAAACGGCATGGCCTCTTTCCCCATATTCATCTTCGGCTTTAATGAAATCAAAGTTCGTGTTTGTTTGCATTGATTCGTCGGTGCAACCACCTCATACTGCGCCGTACGTCGGACCATTTCGGGTGATGGATCGCAATTCGGATTATTTCATGCTAGACATGAACGGCAAACTGGACTCAGTCTCGCTAGATCGACTCAGACCCGCTTTTCGTTCACAAGACATTCTACCAGAAATTTTGGAGCCTGAAGTGTGCTCATCGTGGTCGGGTGTTATTCCATGCCAAATAAGACCGTCATGGCTTATTTTTTGTTATTGTTTATCTTCCTCAATAAATTCTCCAAGGGGGGGGGGGGGTAGTGTGGCGATCAGCTAACCAGCTAGCTGATGGTGGTGTGCTCCCCTTTGATCATTCGGTTTCCAATTCTCGTCGAGTTCATACGCCATAATACTTTACTGTTACAATAGAGGTTGAGAGAGCGAGTTACCGGACCAATAGATGGCGTTCAAGAAGACTGACCGACAAAGCCCTGAGATGACACCGAATCGATGCGCCCTCCAGCGAGTAAATGTCCCCGCCAAAAATGTACCGGTTGAAACGGTGGGACAGAGCCCATTGTGTCACGTTGCCTGTTTTAATCGCAATTACATGATAACGAATTAACAATCAAGGTTCCAGGTTTTAATTTCCCGGACAACCAACGCATCCGCCATATCAGTGACACAAGCTCAAGGTGAAGTTGGACGATGAGTTGCGACGGCTTCGCGGACATGGATCACGTGGCCCTGGCAGACAAAAGCAAGAGGCCCGTTTTGGATCAGACGACTAATGGGATTGTGGATCAAATGGAAGACGGATCAATGGTATGATCCGGCGTCATGACCCGACTTGGACGGGTCTAAGCAAGATCCCTGGTCCAGGCCAAAGTTCGAGTCACCCATGAAGATCTACGGGCTCACGCCCAGGAGTGCCGTTTGGCGTTAACCGCGTCAACGCCACGTGGTGCCGTTTTGGAGCCGAGCCAGATCCATGCGCAGATGCTGTCTGGCCTGCGATGTCTCATTGATGAATGGAAGAGCATAGCCAAGGAGGGGGCCAATGTGGAGGAGTTGGACTGCTTACGGGACACAGCCATGCAGGAGTCCTCTGAATTCTCCGCCTTTCTTCGGCACTTGCTCATTGACCAATTAGAGGTTTTCAGCCACAAGAGTAGCCGTTCTTGCGGTAGCGCAAAGACCTCAGCTTCCAGCCAAAGAAGAGCTGAGGCCAAGATTGAGTTTGCCAAACGCAAGGCCCAGCAAACCACAGCCCAAGAGTTGGGGCTATTAGGGTTTAAGAAATTGGCCCTTGACGCTCAGATAGAAGAAGTCCAGCAAAAAGGGGATATGGAATCCCTTGAGGCCGAAATAGCGGCCATTGAACAACAGGAAGGGGACGCCGAATTCGGATTAAGGACACGCTTGTGCCCAGGAAACAATGGCAATCACATTCCCCGTGAAGTGGTGGAGAGCCGAAGGAACAGAAATCAAGAGTGGACAACAAAGCCAAAGTGACTCCTTCCAAGCAGTTTAGCGCCTCTGTTGTGTCTACTACCCAGGTCAGAAGGGAGGACCGTAGTAAGTGTTTTTGTTGTGACGAGTCACATGATACTGACAAGTGCCAGGTTTTCAATTCCAAAGGTTTTGAAGAGCGGATGGAGTTGACTCGATCGAAAGGGGCGTGCTTTGGGTGCTTGCAACGGGGACCTATCTCTAGAAGGTAGTGATGTGTTTCGATCCGGAAGGTCAGCTTTTTAGCAACCCAAAATGGCCGATCTACCTTTAGATAGGTTGCAACAAGTTCCCCCTTTTACGTTCATGGGAGTTGATTTTTTGGCCCGTTTACCATCAAGAACAAACGCAAGGAAGAGAAACGCTATGGTGTGGTTTTCTCTTGCCTTTCTTTGAGGTCAATCCACATTGAGGTGGCCCATTCGATGAACACGTCCTCCTACATTGGTTCCCTTCGAAGGATGATAGCGCGACGAGGCCCTATACGACTTCTGAGGTCAGATAACGACCTCAATTTTGTTGGAGGTGAAAGGGAGCTGACTGAAGCCCTTAACGAGATGGACCAGGAAAGGATCGCTACCTACTTGAACGATGGAGGAGCGGATTATCTTGGATGGAAGAGGAATCCACCCACGGGCTCTAATTTTGGAGGCGTGTGGGAGAGACAGATCCGGTCCATTCGCGCGATCTTGGCTGCCCTGATGATGGAGCATGGACGCATGCTCAATGATGAAACGTTCACAACCCTGATGTGTGAAGTCAAATCTATTGTGAACTCTCGACCGTTAACCGTGGACTGTTTGAGTGACGCCGGGAGTCCCCTGCCCTTGGCCCCGTCCATGCTCCTCACACGAAAAAAAACGAGTGATGCTTTCCCCACCCGGAGAATTTCAGAAGACCAATCTATAGTGCTAGCGACAATGGCGTAGAACTCAAATTTTCAAACCAGTACTGCAAAGTTTGATCCAAGCTAGATTTTTTAGATCAAGGGAACATTCATTTTCTGACTAAATAAATCCAGCTTGGATCAAACTCCCTAGTGGCTTTTACATGGAGGGGGGAACAATTCAAAGCTGTTCTAATGAAAAAAAACTGTGATTCTTATGGAAATTTAGTCCTTGATTATTGTTCAGATACTGATCCACTGAGATCAGAGCATACTGTTATTAGAATGTATGTGCCCAGCTCAACAAATTATTTAAGATACCTTAGTATGCCATGGCAATATAAAGCATCTTTAAATTTCTTTAAAGAATAAATGTGTACAGCTTAACAAATTGCTTAAGATACCTCAGTATGCCATGGCAATATAAAGCATCTTTAAAGTTTTAAAAATGTAATGTTGGCCCACGGCATCTTTGATGACTCCGCTATCCAGGCCATGGAGTTTTACCTTCAAAACTTGTCCAAAAATTGGGGTGATACATTAAAGTTCCTGAGAGTTATCAACCGTTGGTGGAAAATTGTAAACACCAGGAACCCGTTTGTCCTTTACCTCAAAACTCGTGATGACACCAGAGCGTCAATTCGATCTGTTAATGATGAAAAGTTCGTGTTCCTGAGCCAATTGTATGTATGGTTGGAGCAATGGGACAAGAACCTCGACGGCCAAGGGACACGCCGCCAACAACGAGAACTACTCCAGGAGAAGAATCAAGCTTCGGGACCCATGAACCAAATTGCAGCCGACCTTTTCGAGTTTGCTGGACGTCACTACCTGGTGGTAGTTGACAGATATTCGGGCTGGCCCTTCCAATATCTGTTGGATTCATTGACTACGGGAACAGTCACAAAAATTCTCTTAAGAATATTCCTTCAATTCGGTTTCCCAACAGTCACAAAAATTCTCTTAAGAATATTCCTTCAATTCGGTTTCCCAACACGAATTCGCACTGATGGAGGACCTCAGTTTTGTAGCGAATTCTGAAAGTTGTGCTGTGACAATGACATCTTACATGAATTATCGTCACCTTACAATCCTGAAAGCAATGGACTTGCAGAATCGGCAGTAAAGGCCATCAAGGGCCCTTATTACAAGTGTCATGGACGAGGCGACCCGTTGATGTTCGACAGAGCCTTGGCAACTTGGAGAAACATTCCCCGAGCGGATGGATTGTCACCATCGCAGTTGTTTCTCGGGCGAAGACAAAGAGGTTTCTTACCTACATAACCCGAGGCCGTTGGGGCTATGGCTCAAGGAGTTGCTTCTCGTATGAAAAGAGGAGCCGAAAAATCCATCAAAGTGAACTTCAACCGAAGAACAGAACCCCTTTTGCTTCTCAAGATCAACCAAAGAGTGCGTGTTCAGCACCCAGTTTTCAAAACCTGGAAAGAGCTTGGAACGATTGAAGCGATCAGAGATTCGGGATGTTTGTACATTTTTCTCATGGGTGACGGACGGAGGAGTTTGAGGAACAGAATCTTCATCAAGCCATTGGCTAGACAAGTGACTATAGATATAAAGCCTCCTATTACCGCCGAGTCAGATACCGAGGAAGATGACTCTTATC
>NC_081442.1:12413809-12414489 GCF_007210705.1 Tigriopus californicus
TTCGGGATGTCGGTACATTATTCTCATGGATGACGGACGGAGGAGTTTGAGGAATAGAATCTTCATCAAACCATTGGCTAGACAAGTGACTATAGATATAAAGCCTCCTATTACCGCCGAGTCAGATACCGAGGAAGATGACTCTTATCCACTAAGAAGTGCTCGGTTAGAAGAGAGGAGAAGGGCAAAACTCTTCACTTGGTGATCAAACATCAAGTGTGCATCTTGGGAGAAAGCCCCTCTCAAGAAATCATTTCTCAACCCCAGGAGGTGGAGCAGAGTACTGGTTTCCACATTGTAGAGATCCATTTTGGCACAGCCCAAATGGGACTCGTTATCTTGGTGGTGTTAGTGATTGTGTTTATATGTGTATATAAACGTTGCGTCAAGACAAGACAGCAACAGGTTCAACCACAGAGTGTTCCAGGATGTCACCAATTGTACAACGGCATCAAGTTCAACACCGGACAGTTTTGTGTGGGCAAATGTTTAAATTATGTGATTCATATAATTTGGGGGGGATTTGTAGTGTTATTCCTTATTTATGTTATCACGGCTTACGCCATGCTTATGCATCATGCTCTCTCGTTCCTTATATATGCTCTCTGTGTATATACGATCTCTTGTATCCATGCCCCAACTACCGTTCAATAAACAGTTTGCAATAGAGCTTCAACCAG
>NC_081442.1:12414540-12418635 GCF_007210705.1 Tigriopus californicus
AAATAGTAGGAGTATTTCCAGTACAATTGACCATTTCTTACAAATTCTGGCGGCTCCTTCTGCTGGAGACGCCAAGTTGGCGTAAAGCACGATGCCAAGAAGGGTCAGTAAGGCCAATGACCTCATAGTGCGGGAGCAATTGAAGACTGAAGAACCTTGGAAGGAGTTGTGGAGGGATCTGGCTCCTTGAATCAACTATGACTGAAAGACTGCCAACGCGGGACCTTAAATACAATTTCTGGGTCATTCACACGTGTCTTGCAAGTAGAAGATTGTTTCCTGTTAAGGGATTGCTCATTGTTATTACCTTCCAAGTGTCACCTTTAGGGGCAGGGCAGTTTGCCGTTGTATGTACGGTAACTAGGCTCCACATGCCCACTTGAAATGATATGCTCATTGAAGGTCCCAATTTCTCAATTCCATCCAAATAAAAACCGAAGGGTAGTGCATTTCACCAAAACTGACACAAAAATGGCGTTCGTTGTGACAGGATACGCCCTGATAATCCCATATTCCCACATGGGGGTATATGCCTATATGTTAGGAATGATTTGCGCATTAGTCATGTACAAATGTCGAATGGAGAAGTAGAGGTCTTTTAGTTTGTCATCTTCAAGTTCTTGATCTGTCTATAGTATCAATGTATAGACCCCCCTTCTTGTTCAGTAAGCTCCTTTATGTCAGCTTTCCAATTCACTGGAAATGAGTTTGATCAGGCAGTTTGCTCGAAGGTTTTCTTTGTAGGGGACTTTTATTTTGCGGTTAGCGTTGTAGAGTGGGAGGTTAGTCCTAATGGGTATATTCCCATTTCGAAATCGACATCTAAGTCGTTTGAAAAGCTGGAAGAATTTGCGATCTGGAGCAATTTCTCCCAGCATGTTGGTGTAGCCACTAGAGAGAATAGGATTCTCGACTTGGTCTTTTCCAATGACCCTGATCTGATCCAGTAAGTCCATGTGACACCTAGTAATATTTCGGATCATTATGTTCTTGAGATAGGAGACTATGGTTAATATGCTTGGGATCAGTTCTCCAGTGTGTTTTCAACCCCACTGAGTCCAAAAGATAAAGCTCATTGCGCTGAAGATGAGTCTGTTGAGATTAACAAGGTCAGTCAAGTTGAGCGTTTAGATGATCTTGTAGTCACAGATCAAAATGCTTTAGAGGCCATCAGAGACTTGATACTCTCGAATTCTCCTGGCCCTGATGGTGCGGCATCTCAGTTTCTTATGAGATGCTCACTGGTTCTTGCTTCTATTTTCTTCTACTTCATGCGTTGCATCTTGGATCAGGGCAATTTTCCATCTTTACAAAAGATAGCTCACGTTGTTCCAATTTTTAAAGGGGAGATAAGTCGCTCCCTAGTAATTATAGGCTGATTTCTCTCACTTCGAATATTGCGAAGGTGTTTGAGAAGATCATCAAGTTCAAACTTGTTGAATTTCTTGATATTCATGAAGTCCTTCCTCCTAGCCAGCACGGTTTCCGAGCACATTTTAGCACGGTGACCCGACTGATTGAGCATGTGGTAACCCTGGTCATCTACGTGAATAAACGTCAGTCTATAGTAGAACCCAGAGCGAGACACTTCATTGGTGACCCCGACTTACGAATACTACCTGACCCGACAGTCTAGGCGCCTGCCCTGTCAACTTCCTTCATTTCGTCAGCGTCTTAAGCTACGTTTTGATCATCATGGCCACCCAAAACCCCGATTCTGCCTTTGAAACGACTGAACCCGTAATGGCCGTCTCTGTGAAGATTCCTAGGTACAACCCCCGTCTTCCAGAGAGCTGGTTCCGTTCGGCCGAAAGTCAGTTTCGTTTGGCCAAGATCACCACCGAGTCCACAAAGTACCACCACGTTGTGGCGGCTTTGGAAGTGGAAGAACTCGATCGCTTCAGTTCCATCATCGAGACCTGTGACGATGAGGTAGATTCTTCCTCTGGTCAACCTTACACAAACTTTAAAAACCACGTGTTGAAGGCACCATCCGGAAGATGATCGCTACTAGGAGTGGTACGAAGGACGATTGGCGCGCTCTCATGCTTCAGGCTGAAGCCACCGCCGACGAAGTCCTCGACCTTCTCGATGAAGTTTACGAGGCGGTCCCACAGACGACGTCTCGGTCCTCGCCGAGGCCGCTACCGTCCGCAAGAAGGCCACAGACAAGCAGGCTGAGGACATGGAATCTGTCCAGCTTGCCATTGCCAACTACACCACCATTGGCTCCGGAGCCAACGCAACTCCACTCTCATCTGGCCCCGTGACCCCCAGGTCACTTTTAAACCGTCTCGGATCTCAAACCGACCACCCTCACCGCCGAGTTCACTGCTCCCGAGATGAGGCGCTGGGTCAGAAAGTTCAAGCTTCTTTTGAATCATCGCATGGAGAGACACTCCCCATCTCTGGCCAGAAAGGAATTCTGGGGAACCTTCTCAGCTCAGCGCTCGAAACGGCCTTGACCGATCTACTGGAGCATCCGGACAGGGACCTCCAGGACTGCATGGTCGCCCTGGAGCTCCACTTCCTCACCCTCAAGCCGATCCTTGGACGCAGATGGGACTTGCTCCACCTTGAGAAATCATTCCGCCCCATGAAGGACTTCATGACGGAGGTGCGCGCCTACGCCGCCGAGGCCGAGCTCACCAAGCTCACCCCGAAGAAATTCAGGTGCTCGTTGTCCTCCGTGGGTGCAAGAAGGAGGCTGATCTGTACAGGGAGCTGCGCAAAATTGAAGAGCCAACCATGGACAAACTGCTCGCCGCAGGCCTCTTGGAGGAGAAGCTCGCACGTGAGGCTGCGACCTCCCAGGTCATCACCGCCGTCGGGCCTCTCCGGCGGTGGAGACCGCCGAAGAGATCATGGCCGCGATTGCCGCTGCATGCCTGGATGCGGACGAGGTCACACTTGTGATGTGTGTCCATTCCGTCGCAAGGAGTGCTTCGGGTGTCAAAAACCAGGCCACATCCAGGAGCTGTGCCGCACCATCCTCGCCCTCGCCCCTCATCACCTGCCTCTGATAGAGGCCGGTCCAAATCGCGACGCTCCGGCAGTCCCGTGGACAACTACAAGAGGGACAATCCCTCCCGTAGTCCGTCATACACCCGCGTACAGTCTATCACTGCCAAGGTCTGCACGACCACGACCTCCGCGACCTCCGCCGTCGCCGAGACCATGAGGATTGTGATGCCTTCCAGGTCTATGTCGACCATCCAGCTCGGGTGCGTCAGCTCGACCGAAAAGTTTTCTCTCTCCAAGTCTTGCCGGACTCCGGAGCCCCGCCACGGTCATCCCGAGTCGCTGGTTTCTACTTTGCCTCGCACACCTTCCATGACCAAACTCATCGCAGCTAATGGCACTGTCTTGCGCAACCTCGGCAAGGTTGTGCTTATGTGTCAAGCTCCCGGTGGAGCTCCTGCCACAGTATCCGCTGTTTGATCTCCGGATCTCCCTGGAGGAGCCCTGCTCGGTCGGCACGACTTGGTGGCTCTGGGCATCCTCCCTGCGGATTTCCCCGCCGTCCATCAATGTCTTCTCAAGCCCAAGCGAATTGCATCCCCGCTATCCTGGCGGCTATTGACCGCATCGAGGCCAAGTACAGGCGGGAGAACAAAACGACGACGTGCTCGAGGAGGGACAGGCGGAGCTTGCGCCCCCGACACGCGAGGAGGAGCTCGACCCGGCCGAGATGGTGAACAAGACGGTCAAGCGCATTGCCTCCACCAACCCCAGGCTTGAGGAGCTCATCCGCAAGGAGGCCGGACGCGGCGTACTCGGCTCTTCCCTTGGAAACGCAGCGGGAAAAATGAAGGGTGATCCCATGCATATTGAAATGAATAAAGATTTCATCAAACCTTGTCGTGTGTCAACTGCCAGAGTCGTTCCTCATCACTACAGGGACGCTGCTGACAAGCTCATCACCGAACTTGTCAAGGCAAAGTCTATGGTTAGGGAGCCAGGTCCAACATCTTGGTGTTCGCCAGCTCATTTCGTCCCCAAGCCGAATGGAAAAGTACGCCTCGTCATTGATTACAGAACTCTGAACAAGGCTACAGAGCGTCCAATACATCCATTCTCCTCTGTTCCGGAATT
>NC_081442.1:12418686-12432523 GCF_007210705.1 Tigriopus californicus
GGATCTCATGCGCCGCATCGACCCCAACGCTCGCTTCTTTGCGAAGTTGGATGCCGTTCATGGCTACTATCAGGTAGCTATGGACAAGGAGTCTTCTAAACTGTGTACCTTCCTGCTGGAAGGGGGAAAATACCGACCCTTGGTCGCCCCCATGGGTTGGAAAGGCTCGGGCGACGTCTTTTCGCTCTGCACTGACCTCGCCTACCAAGACTTCATCAGGAGGGGCTGGCTTGCCAAGATTGTGGACGATCTCCGTCTACAGGCCCCGACCATGAACATCCTCATGGACAGGCTCGAGGCGCTCTTACAAACAAGCTTCGAGAACGGGATCACGCTATCTCTGTCGAAATTGGAGGTTGGCACCTCGGTCAAATTCGCGGGCTTTATCGTGTCCGACTCCGGTCTCAAGCCCGACCCGGACAAGATCGCCAACATCCGCAACTACCCAACGCCAACCTCTGTGACCGAGCTGCGGTCCTTCTTGGGTTTGGCCAACCAGTTTGGTCCCTTCGTGCCGAATCTCTCGCACGCAACGGTCAAGATTCGTGAGCTAGTCAAGAAGAACATTGCGTGGCTCTGGCTTCCCGAGCACTAAGCAGAGTTCCGCCGGGCTCGTGAAATTTTGTGCTCCGACCACGTCGTCAAGCCCTTAGATCCCGCTCTCCCCATCAAGCTTCTCACCGACGCCTCAAGGTCGGGTCTGGGTTACGCCCTCGTCCAGTTCGGTCCGATGGGACGGCTTCACATTGTCCAGACAGGCTCATGTTCTTTGAACTCGAACTGTGTGCAGTTTGGTGGGCGGCCGAAAAGTGTGACTACTACTTGCGCGGGATCCACGAGTTCAAGGTCATCACGGATCACCGCCCCCTTGTCGGCCTCTTCAAGAAACCTCTTGCCTCCATCACAAACGGCCGCCTTCAACGACTCCGGGAGAAGTTAAACCACTATAATTTTGACTGCATCTGGGTGGCTGGCAAGACGCATCTCATCGCGGACGCCCTGAGTCGTACTCCACTCTTCCCGGCCGACCCTGAGCTGGACGCCTCACTCCGCGAAGAACTATGCGCTGCTATCTTGACCGACGACCCCATCTTTGCCTCTTTGCGTGACTCCATCGACGATGACTACAAAGAGCTGCGCGAACACGTTCGTCAGGGCCGCAAATTCCCACAAAGGGTGTCCCCGTTCCACCAAGTCCGGGTCCGTGTCGAGGAGGATCTCTTGCTTGTTGGCGACCGGCTTGTAGTCCCTCGCCCCGCTCGTCAGCGCATTATCGCTCTGATCCATGGATCACATTCTGGATGCACGAAGTCGCTTGAGCTGGCTCGTCAAACATACTTCTGGCCAGGTATGATTCACGAGATCAAGCAGTTCATTGCCTGGTGCCCAGAATGTGTGTCCATGTTGCCGTCCCAAGCCCATGAGCCGATCCTCTCCGCCGCCTCCACGGCCGAATATCCCATGCAGGCGGTCTCCACGGACCTTTTCGACTGTCTGGGCAAGACGTACGTGATCATGGTCGACAGGTACTCTGGCTTCCCTTTCATCTCCAGACTCTCCTCTACAACAACTGAAGCCGTCTGGTCCAAGCTGATGGGCTGGTTTCAGGACTTTGGGATGCCTGGTCTAATCAAGTCTGACGGAGGGCCCCAATACCGCCAGCAGTTTTCAACCTTGTGTGCGGAGAACAACATCATCCATGAGCAATCGGCTCCGTATCATCCGGAGTCAAACGGCTTGGCCGAGGCAGCGGTCAAGTTGGTGAAGGCATTGCTCAAGAAAACTGGTGGAGTGGACAACACCGTCTTCAGATCGGCCCTCCTCGAGTGGCGGAACACTCCAAGAGCATCCGGATTCTCCCCCGCCGCTGGCTTCTTTGGTCGCTGGCTCCGCACACGTCTCCCGTCAGCCGAACCGTTGCACCTTGACACGACTTTGCAAGCTGGCTTCGAGTCTGCTCGATTAGATGTCGACGCTGCTCGAGTCGAGGCTGCTGGAGGACACAAGCTCCCGCCTCTACAGGTTGGTGACCGAGTCCACATCCAAAACTACCGGGACAAGGCTTGGTCTTTTGATGCTGGAGTGGTCACCACCTGTTTCAACTCTGGTCGTTCGTACGAGGTTGCTACCTCCGGTGGAACCTTTCGCCGGAACCGAATACATCTCCGGCCTGCTCCTACATACGGACCGGTTCCACCGGTAGAGACCGGTGTGCCCGCCGTCCCACTTCCGGCCCCGATTTTGCGTCGAAGTGCTCGTCTCGGTGCCAAATTGGCTGTCTCATTCGGGGATGGAACGAAATCTGGGTGATAATGTGTCGAAATGCCAAAGTGCTCCTTGTCTGCCTTGTTTCGTCGATCAACTTCAGGTGCGGCATTGAAGATCCCGACCGTGGATCTTAAATAGGGAGATGTAGAGGGACTAAACGAACGAAAGGTTCCGCTCACGCAACCTTGATGTAACCTTCTCGATGTAAACAAAAAGGACAAATAAAAACACTCAGACCCAAACCAAGAAAGTGACTCGACGTCTTTCCCTTCGTCCCGCCTCCAACTCCTCCAATTCACTTCTCCCATCATTACCCGGTGGTTCTTTTGACACTTCACACCTTCCTCTCCTCCATCTTGATTCACCGAGTTCTTCTCCACTCCATGTCCCAAAGAGCCAACCAAGAGCTTTTAGCCCAATTCGTTCTTCTTTCAAACTCGCTTCAGATATTCATGCAAAGTCGGCTTTGCGCAGATCTGAATTGTCCCGACTCTCCGAAGGTTTGACCAAGGCCACCTTCAGCCTTCGAGACATCAACAAAAGCTCTGTTCTTCTTGGATTCGCTTTGGCGGAGTTAGAGCCCCTTTTACACAACCCCCTCCTCTCTGGTTCACTCGAGGATGCCAGAGTGCTTCTCGGCCTTCCCCTATCGCATAACCTTTCCCGCTGGCTGAGTTGATGTCATCTCGTAAACGTGCTCTACTGGCCTACATGGATATGCACGCGGCAATCAAATACGACCAACAGCTTGTTCATGTCGGTGAAACCAAGAACCATGAATACTTAAAAACCTTTAGAGGTCATCATCAGCTTCACGATTCGACCGTGAAACGCTTTGAGGCGGTTGAAAGTGATCTAGCCCGCGTTCAAGCTATTGCCAACCGCGACAGGAAAAGATCAGAAGAGAGACGAGCCCCTTACCGACCCTTCACTTTCAGTGGTCGTTTGCATAGACCTTTCTCCGGTTCTCGTTTTTCCTCTCAAACTGAGGCAAACTCGCCTTATAATGGGCGTTCTGTAAACCCCAATTACAAAGAGAAAAAGCGTTTCGTCTGTGGCGCCTCTTACCATCCTAGCTTCCCTTGTGCCCCTAAAAAGCCCTAACCTGTTACGTTTATTTGCCCTCAGTTTCGCTTGTTCACGTGTTCTATTGGAACCCATTGTCTTCCCGTTTGGGCTAATTGTTCCCTTTCTTCGAGCTCATACAATGCCTACCGAGAATAATACTATTCGTTTTTACTCTTCTTGGCTCTACGATTACCTTTCGATATCATGCAATTTTTGATATTAGTCATTTCCTCCACTTTCTGTTCCCTCTTCAGGTCGCAACCTTCTCCATCCCACAATTGGGTGTGCGGAACTGGGAATTTTCGACAAACTTATCTCTACAAATCCTGTTGTGACGGGAGCCATCGGACGAGGTTACACCCATTATTTTTTGGGAGCATATCCTGGCTGCCCCTGCCGATATTTTGCAAGTAATCAAGCACGGCTACAAACTCCCGTTCAAAAACGGGCCTCCTCTCTCCTCCTCACGTCTTCCCAACAACAGAAGTGCCTTTTCGGATCGCGACTTTGTCGATGAACAACTGTTTCTATTTGAATCAATAGGTTGCATATCTGTCACCACTGTTTCCCCTATCCTCGCCCTTCCCCTCTCGGTCGTGTTAAGCAACAAGAAACGTTTAGTTGTAGACGCCTCTCGCAATCTGAACCACTTGCTGTAAAACAAACAAGTGAAATTGTGTCATCTTGAATTGGCCAATGACATCTTAACGCCCAATTGCTTAATGACGACCTGCGATCTGGAATCTGGTTACCATCAGGTTTGCATTCATCCCACTCACCGGAATTATCTGAGAATTCATTGGGAGCGAAATGGCAAAACTGTTTTCTTTGTTTGGAATGTATTGTTCTTGGGGATCAAAACNTCAGTAAGCTCCTTTATGTCAGCTTTCCAATTCACTGGAAATGAGTTTGATCAGGCAGTTTGCTCGAAGGTTTTCTTTGTAGGGGACTTTAATTTTGCGGTTAGCGTTGTAGAGTGGGAGGCTAGTCCTAATGGGTATATTCCCATTTCGAAATCGACATCTAAGTCGTTTGAAAAGCCGGAAGAATTTGCGATTTGGAGCAATTTCTCCCAGCATGTTGGTAGAGCCACTAGAGAGAATAGGGTTCTCGACTTGGTCTTTTCCAATGACCCTGATCTGATCCAGTAAGTCCATGTGACACCTAGTGATATTTCGGATCATCATGTTCTTGAGATAGGGTCGACCATAACACAAAAGCCGGCGTACTTTAGAGTAAAACCGGTCAAAAAGGTCGGTCTGGCTAAGATCAAGTTCAAAGATGAACATTGGCCGTTGATTAAAGAAAGATTAGAAGAACTTGACCTACTTTCTTTTCTGAAACAGTAATCGTTCATAGATGCAGCCATTGATCAATTAGTTTCAGTTTTTAAGGAAGTTTGCTCCAGTCTAGCAATCTCTGAATGTGTTCCGAATGTCGGTCCAAAAAAGTTTGACGTAGTTCAGAGTAAGATTAAGGCCTCCATTAAATATGACCAGTTACAAACTGAGAGTAAGATGGTTCTGGAGGTCAGGTCGAATCCTAAGGCTTTTTGCTCTTATGCGAACTCTAAGAGATAAATGAAACACTCTCCTGGGCCTTTTGAGGTTGATGGGGAAGCCATTAACAATGTAGAGACTATGGTTAATATGCTTGGGATCAGTTCTCCAGTGTGTTTTCAACCCCACTGAGTCCAAAAGATAAAGCTCATTGCGCTGAAGATGAGTCTGTTGAGATTAACAAGGTCAGTCAAGTTGAGCGTTTAGTTGATCTTGTAGTCACAGATCAAAATGCTTTAGAGGCCATCAGAGACTTGATACTCTCGAATTCTCCTGGCCCTGATGGTGCGGCATCTCAGTTTCTTATGAGATGCTCACTGGTTCTTGCTTCTATTTTCTTCTACTTCATGCGTTGCATCTTGGATCAGGGCAATTTTCCATCTTTACAAAAGATAGCTCACGTTGTTCCAATTTTTAAAGGGGAGATAAGTCGCTCCCTAGTAATTATAGGCTGATTTCTCTCACTTCGAATATTGCGAAGGTGTTTGAGAAGATCATCAAGTTCAAACTTGTTGAATTTCTTGATATTCATGAAGTCCTTCCTCCTAGCCAGCACGGTTTCCGAGCACATTTTAGCACGGTGACCCGACTGATTGAGCATGTGGTAACCCTGGTCATCTACGTGAATAAACGTCAGTCTATAGTAGAACCCAGAGCGAGACACTTCATTGGTGACCCCGACTTACGAATACTACCTGACCCGACAGTCTAGGCGCCTGCCCTGTCAACTTCCTTCATTTCGTCAGCGTCTTAAGCTACGTTTTGATCATCATGGCCACCCAAAACCCCGATTCTGCCTTTGAAACGACTGAACCCGTAATGGCCGTCTCTGTGAAGATTCCTAGGTACAACCCCCGTCTTCCAGAGNCTCTCGTCCCCAACCCAGTTTGGCACGTTCTTAGGTCTAGATCACGATCTTATCAATCTGAAATATTATATTCCACCTCGCAAACTGTCGGATATTTCATTGCTCGCAGAGAGTCTGTATTGGTCAACCTAGATCACGGTCGCCATGTATTGGCCAACCTAGATCACGGTTGCAATGTATTACCTAGAAATAAAAACAACGGTTGGTCTCGGTGGTAAGTCGTAGACTCTCTTTTATTCATAGATAAAGATGGCTGTATATACAGAGAAGAGCATGCCCTTACGGCGCCTGTTCCAAGTCTGTCGCAACATGTTAGAGCATAGAGTCCCTCTTTGGGATCAGGGTGTGGTTCTCTCATGACGATGCTTTAGTTCGTATACAAATCTCCTTAATCAACGTCGGGTCCGCATCAAATTTCTGGCTAGTTGCCGGTTGGCTCTCGGCCACGTTTCTTCGTTGCTCACGTGTTCAGGTCACCAATTAATTTCGTCATCTGCTACTGCGTCTTCGTGGGATGGGTGGGTGACGCTCACTCCATTAGTCTTCTCTGAACTCAATCACCTCCGACGCTCCCTCCCCTCTCTCAATGGCTGGCTCATCAGACTCCTTCCCAATGTAATCCCTAATAGAACGTTTGCTTTCGATGCTTCCGCTATCTGTATTGGTGCAACAGAAACATTATGTCATTCTACCTCACACACGCATTCGGGGCCTGTCTTGGTTCTAAAGCTCTCTCTCGTCCCTTAAAGCCTGACGAACGCCTCACTAGCTCGACCTTTAGAGAACTCCTGGCAGCATAAGAGTTGGTGGACAAGTTCGCTCCTTCTTGGTATCGTTAAAACGTTCTCCTCCTCTGCGACAATGAAACCGTTTCCAGAATCCTGTAAAAAGGTTCCAGCGTCGCTTCTCTGCAAAATTTGGCCATGACAATAGATCTCAACTGCCTTTCTCACTACGTCACATTACATTCTTTATGGCTCCCGCAGTCGGACCCAAGAATTGCCATTGCCGATCATCTTTCTAGGTTTTTTGACCTTCAAGATTGAGGTCTCTCCCTTAAATCCTACACTGCCGCCTTAAAGGTTCTCCCTCGCCCACCTGAGGTTGATCTCTTTGCCAGTGACTCGAACGCCAAGTGAGATATGTTCTTTTCTAAAACAACGTCGTTTCATAGTTCCGGTGTCAATGCCTTTGTCTTTAACTGGTCTCAATATGGCTTCGGTCTCTGTTGTCCTCGGCCTAGCCTCATCTCCGCCTCTGTCCGCCACATCCTGTTTCATAACGCAGAGGGTGTTCTTATTGCACCGTTATGGCCAGCTGCTTCTTACTGGCTTTCGTTTTGCCCTGATGGCGCTCACTTCTCTTCACTCTTCACGCTGGTTTTCATCGGTCACCCAATTTTACGTTCAGGTCAACATGTAACCAGTGCCTTTTTTGCAGGCCGCTCTTCATTCCAATTTTGCTACCTTGTTTACAATGGTTTATATTTTGAAGTACCTTATCCCATCTTGAACCCCACTCATTGTTCTCTTCGTGGTTGCAATATATGCTCGTTTTAACGTCACATTTTTATTCCTTTCTGCCTTTAACTCTCTCGTCTCCAGGAGTAAGATTCTCATCAACGCGGCCAAGGCTCCAGCTACTTGGCTTGCCAATTCATCTCTGCCTCAATTTCGGCCTTTCATGAATCCAATGGCTATTCTTCCCCTTGCAATGGCAAACGTATACGGCTTTTCTTACTTGGTGCCAAGAAAACTTTTTCAAGGCCAATTGTACGGAATCCATCCCATTTCTCAGGACATTCTCATTTGCATTCTGAATCATTGCCTCAGCACAGATCTACAGTCTTCCGTACCTTCTCAACCCTTACATCTCTGGAGAGAAGCCATTTTCGAACTTTTTGCCTTTTTTAACATTATCACGTTTCAACGACCTAGTCAATGTGTCCACCTTGGACATAACACTTCAATCTGACAAAATAACAATCTTTTTCCCTCATCGGAAGAATGACCAATTCAATTCTGGACACTCCGCTTACCATAAAATCACCAATTCCACGGTCTGTCCTAAACGACTCTACTTATCCTAACTTTCACGTCTCTCCCGGACTTCGGGGGTCCCGTATTGTGGCCCCCTTTTACCCAAACTTGACAAAAGGGCCCTGATTATTTGGTATCTTCGACTAAGGCGCCCTATCACTCCATTCGAAGCTTGCAATTCTCCGTTCTTTCGGCTATTGGGCTAGACCCCTTTAAATTTGGTTACCATTCTTCCCACCGCGGTGGTGTAAAAACGGCTAAGGCTATTGGTCATACATCTGGGGATTGCTGGTGGCTGGTCGGTCAACAGTCTCGTTCCCGACTATTACGACGATGAGCACGTACCCCGAATTCTAACTTCTATGAGCAATTCCCTTGGCTTTGAATAAAGAGAGAAATATCTACCTGACCAACAACACAAAATTGGTCTTGGTTCTCTTATACCGTCGTCCTCCTTCCACATCTCGCCAAATGGTTATTGAATACTGAGTATTTTAGTGAGAATATGGATAAATAGAGGTTTCTTCATAAAGTAGAAAAACTACATTCATACATTTCGAATGACATTATCGGTTGCTTGTTATAAGTTGAGAATTTCCGATCTGCTGTTGCTCCTTGCTCTGTTCAGATTCACTTCTCCCATCATTACCCGGTGGTTCTTCTGACGCTAATCCCACCCTCCCTCCCTTCATCTTTCACCGGACCACGGACTCTATCCTTCTCAGTCCCTGTAGCTCAGCACAGGTTTTTACCGGATAAGTTCCTTTTCCTGCACCCATGGGACCCTCTACCCTACTTAACAATTGTCGACACATACGCCCCGACAATCCCATTTTTCCGCATGGGGGCGTATGTCTATATGTTAGAAATGACCTGTACACTAGTCATGTAAAAATGTCTAATGGAGAAGTAGAGGTCTTAGTTTGTCATCTTCAAGGTCTTGATTTGTCTATTGTGACAATATATAGGCCCCCCTCTTGTTCAGTAAGCTCGTTCTTGTCAGCTCTCAAATTCATAGGAAATGAGTTGGACCAGTCAGTTTGCTCAAAGGTTTTCTTTGTAGGTGTTATGTTATGACGTGCAGTGAACGGCGCGAATACAGTGAACACGATGGAGCTCCAATGCTAACTGATTTATTAAGCGGTGAAAGCAGATCAACTACGATGAGTCATATACAGCGCTACAGATATGAAAGCTACAGATCATTACGTATAAGATTCGTTACACTACATCTCCCCCCAAATGTTTGTAAAACATAGATTTATATTATCATACATTTTCCCAAGCAAACTCATTATTGTTTTGACGAGTTGTTGTGGTTGTTCCATTGGACGGGGTAGAGTCTCGATTTGTGATATCGTGAAAGCGATAGGGGACTTCAATTTTCCGGCTAGCGTTGTAGAGTGGGAAGCTAGTCCAGATGGGTAAATTCCCGTATCGAAATCGACGTCTCAGTCGTTCGAAAAGCTGGAGGAATTTGCGATCTTGCGCAATCTCTCTCAGCATGTTGGTGTAGCCACCAGAGCGAATAGCGTTCTTGACTTGTTTTTTTCCAATGACCCTGATCTGATCCAGTAAGTCCATGTGACACCTAGGAATCTGTCAGATCATCATGTTCTCGAGATAGGGTCGACCATTACTCAAAAGCCGGCGTGCTCTAGAGTAAGACCGGCCAAAAAGGTCGGTCTGGCTAAGTTCAAGTTCAAAGATGAACATTGGCCGTTGATTATAGAAAGGTTAGGGGAGCTTGATCTTATTTCAATGCTGAAAAAGGAATCGTCCATAGATGTAGCCTTAGACAAAATGATTCTAGTTTTTGAGGACGTCTGTTCCAGTCTAGCAATCTCTGAATGTGTTTCACAGGGCGGGGCACATTCTAAAATTCCGAAGTATAGGAAGAATTTGTTCAAAAAGAGTTGCAAACTAGCAAAAAGGCTCCAGAGCACTTTGAATCCAGTAGTTGTGGCTAGCCTTCAAAGAAAGTTGGATTTAATCCAAGGTAGAATTAAGGCCTCCATTGAGACAGATCAGTTGAACAAGGAAAGCAGAGTTGTTCAAGAGGTGAGGTCGAATCCGAAGGCTTTTTTCTCTTATGCAAACTCTAAGAGAAAGATCAAACACCCTGTAGGGCCTTTTGAGGTCGATGGGGAAGCCATAGACAATGTAGAGTCTATGGCGAACATACTTGGAGATCAGTTCTCTAGTGTGTTTTCAACTCCACTGAGTTTAGGAGCAACAGTCCATTGCTCTATTGATGAGTTTGTTGGGACTGGCAAGGCTTGTCAAGCTGAGCATTTAGATGATCTTGTAGTCACAGATCAGGATGCTTTAGAGGCCATCAGGGACTTGAGACTCTCGAGCTCCCCTGGCCCTGATGGAGTGACATCTCAGTTTCTGATGAGATGCTCACAGGTTCTTGCTCCTGTTTTCTCGTACTTGATGCGTTGCATCTTGGACCAGGGCAAGTTCCCCTCTTCTCTGAAGGTAGCTCATGTTGTTCCAATTTTCAAAGGGGGAGATAAGTCACTCCCCAGTAACTACAGGCCAATTTCTCTCACTTCGAATATTGCGAAGGTGTTTGAGAAGATCATGAAGTTCAAACTTGTTGAATTTCTTGATATACATGAAGTCCTTCCTCCTAGCCAGCATGGGTTCCGAGCACATTTTAGCACGGTTACCCAACTGATTGAGCATATAGAGCAGGTTATTGAGGGACTGGAGAGCCATGAATCAGTCGATGTGGTTTATCTCAACTTTGCCAAGGCCTTTGACAAGGTAGATCATGGCCCTTTAGAGGGCATGAGATTGAGATCCAACGCAAGGTTCTCAATAAATTATGAAGTTTCATTTGTGGTAGGAAGCAATCGGTTAAGGTTGAGGGATCCCTTAGTGGCATACATGATGTCAAGTCGGGTGTCCCCCAGGGCTCCATTTTGGGTCCTCTCCTATTTCACATCTTCATTGCTCCACTTCGGAAGCTTAGTAGCAATAGTGTCTATCTTTTCAGCTGCTGATGATATAAAATCAGTTTGTGTCATGAATGGAAGGAACTCAGGTAGTTTGGTAGATGTTCTAGATCAAATAAATTCCTGGGTTTCTGAGAATAACATAGCCTTGAATAGAATGAAATTCCATTCAATGACCTTTGGGCCTTTTAGTTAACAGGCTCCATGAGATTGGGATCCAAGGCAAGGTTCTCAATTGGCTAAGAAGTTTCATTTGTGGTAGGAAACAATTAGTTAAGGTTGAGGGATCCCTTAGTGACATACATGATGTCAAGTCGGGTGTCCCTCAGGGCTCCATTTTGGGTCCTCTCCTTTTCATCATCTTCATTGCTCCGCTTCAGAAGCTTGGTAGTAGTAATGTCAGTATCTCTTCTTATGCTGATGATACAAAATTGGTAGTTGGTAGGAATGGTCAGGATTCTGGTTGTCTGGCAAAGGTCCTAGACCAAATTTATTCCTGGGTTGCTGCGAGTAACATGGCCTTGAATGGAATGAAATTCCGCTCAATGACCTTTGGGTCGACGCCATTAGACACTCCACTATTAGATGATGAAGGTAAGGACATTGAGCAGGTCTCATCCATGAAGGATTTAGGTGTAGTCCTCCAAGATAATGGAAAGTTCGATGAGCATATCCAGTTGAAAGTTGGTAAGGCTTTTCAAACATGTGGTTGGATATATCGCACGTTTAAGTCCAGAGATAGTGTCACGATGCTAACTCTGTACAAGTCGATTGTCCAGCCGCATCTTGAATATGCCTCGCCCATTTGGGCTCCAATTAGTTCAGCAGGTTTGCAAAAGCTCGAGCAGGTCCAAAGATGTTTTACTAGGAACATTGAAGATATGAGAGAGCTCTCGTATTGGGAGAGGTTAGAAAGGTTGGGATTGTACAGTACTCAGAGAAGGTACGAAAGGTATCTGATATTGTACGTTTTCAAAAGCATTCATGAGCTTTGTCCCAACCCAGGATTTAGGGTCAATTGTAGTGACCGTAGAGGCTTAATGTGCGTTTTGAGAGCACCTTCAAGCCCAGGAGAATCCAGGCTAGTTAAAACAATGAAGTCCAACTCTCTTCTTTCTCGGGCTCCTTCATTGTTCAATTTGCTGCCCTCAAATATTCGTAGGGTTTATGTAGGGGTTGATCCAGTAGCAAGATTTAAGTCAGACTTGGACAAGTTTTTGACTAAAATTCCGGATCAACCTTATATTCAAGGATTAGCCAGATCAGCCAACTCCAATTCGTTGGTCGATCAAATAATATATATAAATAAAAGTTAAGTAAAATAAATAATCTTCTCGTCTTGAACTGCTGGGATTCCAATCCCGGTAGCGGTAAGGAAGTCCGCACAAAGAAAAATACCTAACTAAATCTCCCTGTTTTATGTTGTTGTTCAGAAGAATTATACCGTCGTCCTCCTTCCACATCTCGCTAAATGATTATTGAATACTGAGTATTTTGGTGAGAATATGGATAAATAGAGGTTTCTCCATAAAGTAGAAAAGAAGGTATGTTCAAAGGTAGATTGTCCCTTTTTCCACCATTACATGTGCCGTCAGTCCATGAGACTTTAGACACGGTTTAACGTACGATGTACCTTTGTCCATGTAGAGGGGACACAAAGGAAACAGAGGTCCAGACAAGCTCAGTCTCGTAGTTATAGAGTTGACCCTATTCCGAAAACTAATCTCGCCCCACCCTCTACCTTAACCCTCTTAGCTTCCTCCCTTCCCCTCCTCCTACCTTCCACTCTCTCTCCCACTTCCTCCCTTTCCCTTAAACTCCCAGTCCACCCGTATTCCCATAAACACTTTCCTCCCTGATATTCCTTGCCATACCCCTATTCCCAAAATTTTAATATAGCCGCTCAATCCATTTCCCAAACCCTACCTTCCCCATAAGCTCATGCTTTGCCCCCAATAGAACGTAGCTTTGTTGATAACAGGGATTTGTTTCGGTTAGAGAGGATGGTCCAAGATTTTGTGACCTTGGTACGTCAAAAGACAGGCCCCTAAAAGGGCTGTATTTGAACGTGTTCTGACAACAAAGTCGGGAATCTTTTTTTCCCGCAAAATAAAATCCCAATTAAGTGAAAATTGGCATTTAAGCCATTTTCGTCTTGAGCACTGACATCCAGAACCACTAAAGAATATATAAAATGAACGGCTAGGCGAGATTACTTGTCGAAATGTGCCGCCCGGGCTTTCGTGTGATGATGACTGAAGAGTAATGGAATAATGTTGCAAGACATATGAGCTAGGTGCCCCTCCCAATATCATCAAAAAGGAGGAAAAGCTCCCCCCCTGGCCAAGACAAGGGAGGCCAAGTTACTGCGCAAATTCCTTGTCGCAGCCACTCTCAGAATACCCGTGGCCTCCTCCTCAGACAACTTCGAAATGTCGACCAATGAAGAATGCGCCAATGAAGTCGAAAACATTGAAAACCAACTAAGTGCTCTCAAGAACAGGGATAACCTGTCTAACAAAGAGTTGATGGAATTTCAGGGCTTAGCCAAAGAAAGGACGGATATCAAAACAAAGTCAGTTTTGAATGTCATTGAAGCCGTGGTCATCCCTAGAATTGTCCAACGAGAACTCAGGAAGGGGGCACCGGCAGCTGGGCCCTTATTTGCAACGTCACACGGCCCAAAGAAAACGGGAAGAGGCACGGTAGATTGCTACATAAACTGTTCTTGCCTTGCCTTGAACGCAATTTCTTTTCCAGACATTATGTGACCCGAGGCACTAATTGAAAATAAGATTTTTGATAGAATCAGTCAAAAACAACACAAACGCATCATAATTCAATAACAAGGAATTGGCCCAATCGGCCCTTTATTTGTTAGAGTCTGAATGACAAAGCGCCCTCTGGAGTGCAGAACGTAAAACATATTTCGTGCAGCGTAAGTGGGCTATTGAAGAGTCCATTTTACATCAAGTGCGCACAACTGTGACAGACAAACTATCCCTGGAAATTGGGAGTCTGAAGATATCCCTCACCGAGACTAAGAATGATGTGGAACAAATAACGAAA
>NC_081442.1:12432558-12486594 GCF_007210705.1 Tigriopus californicus
TGGAAAAAGAAATAACGAGAATTTTCACCCAAATCAGCCCCGAAATGTATACAGAGATCGTTGCATGGAGGAGAATTGGAAGATCAAATGGCGACCAGAAACCAAGACCAATAATAATCGATGTTGGTTGGAAGGAGTATCGGGAAGTGATGATAATGAAGGCTAAAACAACAACATGGAAAGTAAAGCCCACCATACCGAACAGGCTGATGAGAAAGGCCATCTCCCACTGCTTTGTGGGATGGAGCAACGGCGAAATATACCTTTATTAAGGAAAGACGAACGATCTCCATGGAAGATGATACACCAATGATGAAATCACCCGGCGCATATCGACAAGCAATTCATATGTTTATTTCTACGTTTTTCTATGACAACAACTAGCTTCTCACACTACTTTCTGGACAACGCTTTACCTTTCATTTCAACTGATGATTTTGCTCTCTCTCTGAACATAATGCTTGCTCCCAATGTAGACATCCAGTTAGACCCCTCTGATGAATCATTTGTCGCAGCTAGGTGGGGAATGAACGGCTCAACGTTCTCGTCGGGAAACTCGAGATTAAGGGGAATCAGTAATATTTTTAAAAGTCAGGCCCGTTTCCAGATTGGATTCCATGAAGCCTCACTTGATAGAAATGTCTTACATATCAAATAATTCACATCAGCAATATAACAATACTACTTGTGACCATTTATGGGCCAAATGCAGAAAATCCAGAATTTTTTGCTCAAATCGGGAAAGAAGGGGCCAAGATCCAGGGAAACCACATGGATGGTCTGATAATCCAGGGAGACTTCAATCTCATTCTTGACTTTGATAATGATGCAATTGGGTATATGAGAGATAATAACGTGAAAGGAAAAGAGCGACTGAGACAGGTCATGAGCGACCTAGACCTTAATGATTTAGTATCCATCTTCAACCCGAAGAGTAAGCAACACACTTTTCACGCAACAAATCCCACTAGCCTTGTGGCAAAGGGAGCAGGCAGACTACTAGTGGATTTCGCCTTCACTTTTACCTTACCTCAAGTCTCCGGCAGCCAACCCAGCTTTCAAATCAGACCATTGCAGTCAAACTTTGGTTTTAGATGTGGGAAAAAGAACGAAGGGAACTGGGTTATGGAATTTAATTCATCCTTGCTTCGGGACCAACACTTCCTAATCGTGCTTAACTACCTTATCGAAGATGTGCACGAACAATACCTGGATCTAACTGAAAAATGTGATAGCTTTCCGGAAAAAAAGACCCGTCACTCAGGCAACAAGCTAAGCAGTCCACTGACCCTACACTATTCTGGGAGGCACTGCTATCCGAGTTGCAAGATCGTGAAGAGGTGGTAATAAGTTAAGAGTGTTTGAGGAGATAGTTCTTTATTGAAGCTCAAGGCCGAAGTGCCGAGCTGAATAACCAGAGTTGTGCCAGCTGACCGGCACGCTCATAGCGGTACATGAAAGACTTATGTGAATAATCATGCAATCATCCCAACTCCCCTTTTGCGATAAAACATGAGATAAACGAACGATGGAAAATGAAACATTCATACAAGGTGGAGTAGGTTAGGTTTTCATCATTCTCGAAGGCCTCGTCTCGGCTCCTCATGGGTGGGGTTCGTTTCATCCTTACTCATCTCTAGCTGAAAACAAATCAGAGGTATATCGTGAATAACGCAGATTTCTCTCTATGACTTTGGCTTAGGGGAATTGAAGCTGATAGCGCCTTGGAGATCGATTATCCCTGATTATGGCCTCTTTATCCCATCAACGGGAGACGGGATTCTGGACGAGGACACACTCTCCAAAAGGGATCTTTTTCCGAATTTGCGTTGAACGATCGTAATAAAGTTTACGAGAGGCCTGATCCCGTAATTGTTTGGGCTCCGACGAGGCCTGAAATTCGGAACGAAAGCCCCGCCAATTGATGGACAATCTCGTTCGGAGCGGCTGGCCGAATACACGCTGGCCGGGTGACAACCCGTCGGAACGTGGCGTGTTTCGGAGTTCCAACAAACCAGCAGCAAACTCATCGGACTGAGTTTGCGCCACATTTGGCCAGAAGGCACTTGAGACTCGTCACGTTGGCCTTAGCGTGACCGTTCGATTGAGGATAGTGGGGAGAAGAGGATCGCCAAACCACTCCCCAATGTCGGAAAAAGTCCTGAGTAACTTATGAGGTAAACGGAGTTCCATTGTCCGACCGAAAGACGTTAGGTACGCTCATGGTGCCAAATAGACCTCGAAGTCACAAATCAAGCTGCACGACGTGGGAGAAAAATTGAATTGGGCAATCGGGCTTCGAAAATTTATCATTTTCCAAGGGTGACTATTTTGCTTTTGGCCAATTCTTCGCACGGCTACAAAAATGTCGTATTGTGGTAACACTTTTGTACAGAATTACTGACTTGAACATCTGAAACTTTTACCTTGAAAATGACTATTTCCATTCAGTTTGAATTTCGCGCCTCTGTCGCATTTCACTTTGAAAGGGATTGCTTACTTCTTTGACTTTGCTTACCCCATAGATAACTCCATAAATAGATCGATCAAGGGCGCTGCGATCGCATGTTTTTGTTTCAGCTGTCGCTGTGTGTCAAAAAGTTCCGTTCGTAGTCAAGCTCCCGTGTCTGCACAAAACCGCAAATTAACCGATTTAAGAGATCCTTTGGGAGAAACAAGAACATCAATTCTATTCTTGAGGCGGTTTTGTACATTAGACGCTTTATTCAAGAGAACATAAGTCGCTTTGTATCCTCTTGGGGACTCCTAGCAGAATAATTCTTACTTTGGTCCTTGCTTTGACAAGTCGTTTACCAATGTCCATAGCTCTCACATCCATGACAAGACGATCTTGAAGCGGGACATTCTTCACGAGAATGCCACTTTTGATTTCCGCAAAATGGACGCTTCACGGATGATCCTCCTTTTTTGAAAGTAGATTTCCCGCCCTTCTTCCTGTAATTGGACTTGGTACCATTCACGCTCTGATCCACAGCGTTCACAGGGTGGGAAGACACTACTGAACTAAATTCACGGGCTCCTCTACGAGACGTCTCCAATTCCAAAATGAATTTCCGAGCCTCCTCAAAGGATTTTGGATTGCGTTCCATTGTCTTGGCTTTGTCGGAGTCACGTTGCATACCCTGTGACAGGAGCACTACTAGGAGTTGATTTTCCGTAATGTTAACGGCGTTTGCATAACTGGCCACCTCCCTAATTGCATTATTACAAAAAGAAGAAGAATCTTGACCCTCTTTTTGTCGAACGCTCAAGAGATTGCGCAAATTCAAATGGATGTAACGTAAACTGCGAAGAAATTCTTCAATGAGATCCAAAATTTCGTCAACAGAGCAACCCGTATCAATTTTCATCCCAAGCGAATGGTTAATGATCCGCAAAAATCCAGAGCGATAGCACTCCCAAAAGAGTCCAACCTGGATGTCTTGGTCGCGCTCTCCAAGATAGATAAAAGTGGCGTAATTATTCCAAAGAGGCCTTCAACCCAAAACATCTTATGGTCGGTATCCTCCTGAAGCAAAGGAGGTTTTTTAGCATCTATCTTGGGAAGGCTCTGCCAACTGGGTCCAGACTCGCGAACTGGTCAATTGATTCAGTTCGGATTACGACGTCCTCCACATCTCTATGAAACCCTACAACTTTTGATTTGGCCTTGAAAAAGGCTTGTTCATGTTCGTCAACGGCCGAATCGGAATCTTTAATATCCAATGCCAAACGGCAATTAACCTGATCTTTCTTTTGAAGTGGATTGTCCCAGTGACCAAGAAATTCTTCCAGTAGTCCTGGATCAACTCCCTCAACATAATCTTGAAAAGCGGACTCAGCCACAATCCTGGCTTGAGTCAAAGCGGCTTTAAAGCCCTTCTGAGAGGCCTTCAAGATCTGAACTGCATCGCGGTTTGTCATTTCTCACATGAATGAAGAAATCGCGAGAGTGTAAATGACCCACTAGATCAATACCAAGGAGAGTAGCCGGATGGATGGGGCCACACACCAAGGATACCAGTATCACTTGACAAATGCACCAGTCCTGAAAGGACACCAAGGAAGAGAAGATTCCACGGTACTTAGAACAGGGATGAGCCAAAGACAGCATGTTTAAGAATTCGTACGTGCCGATTGCGCCATCGCATGTTCGTGAAGAGGTAGTATTAAAAGTTAAGTGTTGGAGGAGATGATTCTTTATTGAAGATCAAGACCGAAGTGCCGAGCTGAATAATAAGAGGTGTACCAACTGACCGGCACGCTCAAGCAGTACATGACGGACTTATGGAAATAATCATGCAATTATCCCACCAAGGTTTGACTTTTTATTGTTGAATACTCTGCTAGAAGGAAGAGAAACGCCGAAGAAAAAGTACATGAGCGACAGACCAAAATTCAGAGAGCAGATGAGATTTCTACAAATACCTTCAATGATTCCTTAGTGGCCTCTCTGGCCTCATTAAAAGAGGAACTGGAGGAGCTATATGACGACAAATATGAGGGTGCTCAGGTGAGGGCGAGAATTAACTGGAACATACCTGGAGAAAGACCATCACGATATTTCTGCTCCCTTGAAAAGGGAAGGATGAGTCGAAACTATATATTCTGGCTAGCTGCACTAAACAATGCCAGAATTTCAGAGACTTAGGTTTGTAATTCCATATTTATTTCCTTTTTGTCCTTATGGGTTTCAAAATGTTGGTCTCTTCAATCAAAATGTCTGCACACCAACAGTTTTCTTTGGTTAAACGAGAATGAGCGACTAGAGGCCCCACGGGAATACTCGAGGCAAGTGCAATGAGCTATTCAATCAGGGGCGCTGGTTCGCACATTCAGGGTCGTCGAATCCGCCTTCCCGATCTTGTGGCTATATTATGAACATTTCCCGCCCCCCCCCCCCTTGATGCCCCCCATGGCTCATTTGGTATCAGTTGCTCCTCCTCTGGATTTGGCGTAAGGGTTGGATTCATTTTCTCCCATGGAGAGCCTGTGTCCACCTCCTCCCATTTGGGACTGTCGTTCTTCTCTAAAAGATGTAGACGTTGAATGGGGCGGCAAATGATTCCCTTGGAAGTCCTCAATTTCACATTCCAGACGAGTCCATCCCGTCCGTGCAATGTCTTCATCACAATCCCAATCGACCACCTAGGCCTTTTTACGTTATCTTCGGCAACTAGGCAAACATCTCCGATTTTTGGGGCTTCTTCCTCTGTAAACCATTTTTGTCGCGTCATCAAAGTTAGGAGATACTCTGAGGACCATCTCTTCCAAAAGTGCCCAGAGTTTGACGCAAATAATTGTATCGCTTAGAAATTAATGCCGGGCTTCCAAGAATACTCGAAATTTGCAATATTGACCGCCCAAAAAATAAATGAGCAAAATAAAGTAACAAAAAAAGTGATTGGGTATGAGCTTTCATCCGAAGGTTGGTACGTCAATGGGCGTGCATTCATCCTTCCCTCTATATCAGTTAACAGAGTGTTTTGCGGATGCGAGGTTGACAAAACATTTTTTGCAAATCTCCTGATAACCCAACCTCGTTAATTCTAAAGCAAATCAATATTTGCACAATGCCGTTCTGGAGTGGGGGCCGGATAGGAGTAGATCGTTCAAGGAAACTCCGTTTCTGTCGGGCGAGCTCCCATTGAAAACCACACGCAACGCCGTAGACACACTTCCAATGCGAGCAACTCCACGATGGGGAATATAGTACACTTCTTCGTTTTTCAAATCCTCAATCTCGGCCTGACTCACTTTTCTTGCATATCCGTTTTCTTCGTATTCCTTCATGGCTTTGCAGTATTGAATTTTAAACTCCCGGCATTTATCGAAACGTTTTTCTATGGACTCCAGCAACCGTTTGGCCTGCATAAAATTATTTTCTAAACAAACACGATCCTTTCTAAAGGGTAATCCGACTTCATAATGCCTGTCATCGCATCTCTTTAACGACTTTCCAAACAGATCTAATGCAAGTTGGTCATCTTCCGTATGAACCAATCCTTTGTCCACGATCCCAACGCTCTCCAAGGTCCAGAATTTCTCCATCATGTGATCCAAGGCATCAAGCCCTGGGTTTAAATGTTCCATTGAACCGTATTTCGGCCCGAGGGTAATGACAAGCATACACTTTGAGGACGAATATTCCTCCCCTTGGGTTTTACACGTGCCTGTAAGGACGGGTCCGAATTTTGTCTCCAATACGACGAGATTCGTCTCCGGTATATGATTGGCGTGCTTTATCAATTGCCAACAGTAATCAGCCCCTAATAGCACATCAACTCTCACTTCTATTCCGGGAAATTTGGCGGTAATCAATTGGCGGTAATGGAGAGCAGATCTTGTCAGCCTTAGCTACTGCATTGACTTTGATGCTCGAATTTGCACCATCATTGGAAACGAGGTCGAACTGGACCACGTCTGCCTTTCCCTTCGAGACTGTTCCCCCTAACCCATGAACCTCCATTGGAATGCTCTCCAACGCAGGGATGCCCACTTGTTTCACAATATCTTTTCTTACATAGGAATGGGCGGCAAAGGAGTCCAAACCAACCGGAACCTTTGCAACGGATTGGCCCTACTTGAATCTCGGCGTTCATTGTGGGTAGTATTCGTTTTTGATGCACATGGGACCTTGGACTCGATGGTGGGTCTAATATTTTCGAAGAGGTAAGGAGCGTGGAGGTTTGTGACGTCCTTGATATCTCCTTTGCACCCTCTTCATGTAAAAGTGCATGATGGTTCCGTCTACACCCTTCCAATGAACACACTTACCGGCAATAGCGACCATGCCCTCCAGGACCAAACCGTAATCCCAGGCATCTGCTAATTTTGAATATCTTTGGGTTTACTTGGAATTCGGTCCATCTTTTCTCTACCTCCATGCAACGGAATTTGGGACAACTGAGCATGGTGTGAGACTGATTGCAACAAGGGCAACCTGTATCGGCTTGAGTTTTGCTCGCTGCAACCAACATCTGGCTTGAAAAAATGCGTGGAGTTGTGCCCGTAGGTAGGGCATTTTCTCTTTTCTTCTCCTCACTAACGTCGTTATTAGGTCTCAGGTCGATGGCCGCTTTTCTAGATTCCACATTTGCAGTCAAGAAGGACAAAAACTGTTTTTCAGTTGCACACTCATCCCTCTCAATCCCTTGGGCGATCTTCAATTTCCACTCCTCTCGAACATCCTTGGGGAGCTTGGACTCCATGTTGGGGATCAGAAGCATATCAACCGTCGTTTCACCTTTTGGCTGCGGATTGTTGCCCATTGATTGCAAAAGTTATCTCTCATTTTCCTCAATGCTTTCGTATCCGAGACTGACGGTTTCACTTGTTCAAGAATCGAATGAACAATATGTCTGAACACTAGTCGGTTTCGGCCAAATCTCTCTCGAACTCTACCGACAGCTTCTTCGTAATGTTCCACAGTAGTACTCATTCCCGCCCGGATTTCGGCCGCAGGTCCTCGCAATGCCTCTATTAAGTACTACATTTGGTAGAATTTACTCACGTTGTGGTTTGAATGTACCTTGGCTTCGAATGATTCCCCAAAGCAGGAGGGCTCCGGCCCTTGCCTCTTCCTCTTATCGCTTTTGCATGTGGAAAAGGTATCGATTGGCTTGGTGTTCAACCTGCTCGCACTCTTCCTCCAGCTCCGCAGCATGCCCTCGGAGTCGGTCTTTCAGTTGGTCCCCCTCCATCCAATACACTTTGCTTTCCACGAAGCCTCTGAATCTCTCCTCTTGTTTCTTTAGTTTCATCAGATACGTATCAATCCTAATTCGGTCTTGCTTTTCTCTTAACGCTCTCTCCACTTTATTCATAGCTTCTCTCAACCTTTCCTCAAATTGGCCATAGGCGTCCGTGATTCGCACCGGATCAAGTCCAACACTCCCCTCAGACCCTGAATCTCTGCGCCTTGAGTGGGACTGCTCCACCCAATGTAGCAAGGGGAAGGCTTGTGCGACGTCGATATCCGACTCCGCCTGAGGGGACTCCTGTTGATGCGACACTGGTGAAGTTTCCTCGATAAGATAAATCTCGTCCTCGCCTTTGGGCAGGGTTTCATGATTGTCACGGCGATGATCCGTAGTGATCTCTCCATCTGACTCAGCATTCAAGTCCCGGACTGTCCTCCCCACAATTTGGGACACCAAGACAGCTTTCATCTTTTCCGAGTCGGACAACCCAAGTTCCATGCACTTCTCTTTCAGTTGATGGAACGTTTTTCTCATGAGGTGGTTTTCCAATTGTGTCGTTGACTCCGAGCTTGCAATTCCTTCCAGAATATTACCTTTAAGAGACCAACGTTTTGAAAGGTATTCTGGCTAGCTGCACTAAACAATGCCAGAAATTCAGAGACTTAGGTTTGTAACTCCATATTTATTTCCTTTTTGTCCTTGCGGGTTTCAAAATGTCGGTCTCTTCAATCAAAATGTCTGCACACCAACAGTTTTCTTTGGTTAAACGAGAATGAGCGACTAGAGGCCCCACGGGAATACTCGCGGCAAGTGCAATGAGCTATTCAATCAGGGGCGCTGGTTCGTACATTCAGGGTCGTCGAATCCGCCTTCCCGATCTTGTGACTAGATTATGAACACTATACATGGTCAATTGTGGACAATGAGGAGCGGCAAATAACGGAAGAAAGGGGGGTTTGGACTAACATTCTAGACTTTTGCAAGGTACTTTATTCATGCCAGGACTGTCGGGCCAAGAAATGTGATTCTTGAAACTGACCAAGGAACCCAAACCACATATCTGTTGAAGACCCCCACACTAGCAGACACTTTCTGGATGGAGTAGAAACCACAGGTGTGGATGAACAAGAGAGACAATTAAGGAGGAGAAATTACCTACATGGAAGCTACGAAGGCCCTCATGAACATGAAAAACGGAAAATCCCCAGGTTCAACTGGTTTCTTAATCAACTTTTACATAGCATGCTGGAGCAGGCTTGGATATCACATGCCTATATGGTCGGAACACTCCCAACGATTCAAAATCAGGGAGTGATCACTTTGATCCCCAAACCAGTCAAAGATAAACGGGAGATAAAAAAAAAACTCCGACCCCTTACGTTGCTTAACACTCTCTACAAGGTTGCATCTGTTTGTATTGCCGAGAGGATGAAACCCTCTCTTTGCCGGATCATTCATCCGGACCAAAAGGGGTTTCTTAATGATTGATACATTGGAGACAACCTAAGAAACGTTCAAGATATTATCCACTACCTAAATGCACGAAACATACCGTTGATCAAAATTGGGATCGACTTTCAAAAGGCCTTTGATTAAATGTGGCATTCCTTTATTCTCAAGTCGCTTGCGCATTTTAAGTTTGATCCCTCCTTTATGAGGTGAGTGTCCCTTCTGCTTCATAACAACTCCTCTCTGATAAACATAAGCGGATGCATAACAAATCATTTTCCGGTTAAACGGTCATGCCAACAAGGGGACCCTTTCTCTCCGTACCTTTTCATCCTGTGCCTCGAAATACTAGCAATCAAGACGAGGGGAACGCCCCAAATAAGGGGCTTGCGCAAATGCACCTTTTAGACCTTTACGCTGACGACCTTACAATGCCACTAAGTGGAAGTGAACAAGAGATAACAATATCCCTGAAGCCAGTGCAAAGCATATTCGGCAGTTTCAGTGAAATATCTTGATTAAAAATCCATGAATCAAAGACCATGGCCAAGCCCCTTGGAGGAATTGCCATGTCTAGCATAAACTCTGGTAAAGAGAAACTAGTTTGCTCAAAGAAGTTCAAACTGCTAGGCATGGAACTCCACAGTGATCAACAAGGATATTTGGACGCGAAGCTGATAAAAGAGGTGGAGGTTGTTTTCAAAGAATGGCAAAAGAGGGGGATGAAACCGATCGGAAAAACAACGGTGATAAAAACGTTGGCCCTCTCTAAGATCATTTATGCTGCCATGATCATCCTGGGCCCCTTACAAAATAGCATGGATAAGCTAAATGTCCTGATAATGAGATTCCTTTTGAATAATAAACCATCCAAGATAGGAAGAAAAGAAATATGAGCACCTTTGGGCCGAGGCAGGCTGAATCTATCGGACTTGGAGATTTTTGTCTAGAGTCGTAAAGTGGGATGGTTCCGCAAAATTCATGCAAGACAACTTCTGGATTATCAAGCTGGAAGTGGAACTACGCGAGAGGGGTATTATGTTGAGAAGGGTGTTCGAAAATGAGAGTGAATACATCTCAAACATCGCTTCCCACCTTTCTAATCCATTCTGGAGAGAGGCCTTCACGTCCTTGAGTGAACTGGCCCGGTGTGTGGAAGATAACCCTTTTGACATCCTGTCCCCTCCATTGTGGAACAACCCAAAACTTAAGTTCAGCACCCATACATTCAAGGACAGGACAATCCCTGGTTTAAGCACCTACTCATCAGTGCGTGACTTCTTGAACCCTGAACAAAATGGCACTCTCACAAACCTAGAACACTGTTGAGATATCAAAGGGTACGTTTATTCAAGATGGAGTTGGGAAGAAAAAGCGGTAGAACAGGTATTGGAAAAAGAACTAGAAATACCAGTATTGGCATGGAGGGAGGGAGTGAGCTATTAGATGGGAGAAAAAATATTTGGCGTTATATGAAGACTTATCATCTCCTCCCTAAAGATGATTCCTCTAGGAAGGACACTTTCCTTGTCGGGAGATGCTGTTTCCATGGGTTGTGGTTGAAGGTGAATGCAATTCCGGATTGAAATTCGGCCATCGATCTTGAATTTGTAGGAGTGATGATCTTTCCTGGATTTAATGACCAAGCCCAACCGATTCCACTTTATGGTACAGGATCCTGAACCAAAAGTGTATCACGAGGTTGAAGCGGTTGGAGTGAGATTGCGTGGTTATTGAATCAAGCCTGAGTCTTCTTGCTTTCCTCCCCCCGGCGCTGAAGGGCTTGGGTCCAGACATGATCAGGCAATCGATCATGGTGGGCCAGATGGCGGGGGATGCGGGTGCGGAGGCCACGACCGAAGAGCCATTGGGCGGGACTCAAGCCGTCAGTCCGGGACACGTTGTGTGTGATGGTCTGGGTATCCAATCAAGAAAGGCAAGCCACGCACAGCCAACCCGTAAATCGGTCCACCATGATCAATTGGCAAGCACCAGCGCTGTGAAACAAATCCACGGAGACGGACTCAAATGGGTGGGTGGCGGTGGATTGGAAAAGAGGCTCGGGCGCTGACGCCTTGAATGGCGGACGTGCTCTTTTACCCCTCCGACTGGAATATTAGTCTTTAATGGTTTTAAGTTGATGACATAGTACCAATTGTGATATCAGTGAGTGGGGCCACGCCCTCGAACAGTGGCCCCCCATGAATCTGTGATATGCCCGGTTCAGTGCATCTCTCCTTCCCATCCTTCCTCTGCCCATATCCCCTGGCCAAAGTCTTTTTCAAGACGTGAGCTTTTAGCCCTCCAACCCTCTTCTTCTTCCCAATCATCCCTTCCCTTTTCCCCCCTCAATGGCCATAGTGATCTCTCTTTTCTAGGTCGGATTGAACAACTCGGTATCGCGAGGAACCAGCATCGGCGGCAACAGCGGATCAAGCGGAGAGGAGGGAATCAACCGGTGTCGGCCTGCTTCCTGAACTGTCATGGACGGGCGAACATGCTGCGAGTGGCTGGAGCGGGACGGTGTCTCAACAAGATCCAAGGACACGCCTTCACCTTCTTATCCAAGACGTGGGTCACCGAGGAGAAATACAAGAGTTGTTTTCCTGGCAAACAGAGCTTCGTAGTTCATGCCAGGAAGCCCGCTGGGCGTGGTCGGCCCAGCGGTGGGTTGGAGCTCTATATTACCAAACGCTTTGAGCCCACCTTCTCTCATCCTCTCCTCATCACATAACCGTGGATGCCCAAGGCTTCACCATCATTGGCGTCTACTATCAGCCAACCACGGACTATGACGATCTCGTCTGGACCTCATGTCCATCCTTCAGATGGTGAAGAATCCGGAGAAAGTCATCATTGGTGGGGACTTCAACATCCGTCCTGACTCGAGTGAATTCTCCGAGCTCGCCCAGATCCTGAGCCAATGGAGAATCACTCTGCACTCCGACCCGGGAGTCCCAACACACACCTACTCCCGGGGTGCCTCTGTACTTGACCACATTTTCACATCAGACAATATTCCATCTACGGCCAGTTTCGTCCATCCACTGGCCGTTTCTGATCACCCCCGATTTCAGTCACCTTCAAGATGCCCAGAAATTTCCATCATCTGGGCGGGACTCGAAATGGGAGGTGCGTGGTCAATGTGAAGAAGTGCGCGGCGCTCAACTTGGAGGCCCTGCAGCTATCTATCAACACCGGGATTGGGACCAATCCAGCTGCAGTGGCCCAAGGCATTTTGCAAGCGTTTAAAAGGTCCTCCTCAGTGCAGAGGAGGAGAGGAGGACTCAAGACCCCGTGGTTCAGCCCTACCATCGTGAGCTGAGGGTCAAATGCTCCAAAAATTGCGAAATGCCAAAACAAGCCAAACACCGGAGACATGGGAGCAATATGCAATATCAAAATTGCATATCACAAGTCTCTGCGGAGCGCCGAGTCAGCCCACCAAAGGTTGGAAGTGGAGAACCTACTCTCTTCATCGGCCTCATCCTGGATGGCGGCTTGTACAAACGTGCCAAAAAGCCCGCCACTAACTCGGAGATTCCAGTGAGTAAATTCCTCCTCCACTGTCAAGAACTGTTTGCAGCAACATCAGAAACAGTAGTGGAGGAGGTCCAGGGCTGCCCAGAAGAACACCACCCACTTTTGCAGCCCTTCACGGAACCCGAGATGGACGTGGCCTTCAAGAAGATGAAGAGCAAAGCCCCTCAACATCAGGGGTCTCTCCCTTCCAACTTTCACTTCTCCGTACCCAAGCTCAGCCACTCCTCCAAGATCTCTTCAGCCTCGCCCTCCATTCTTCTTTTCTCCCACCAGAGTGGACGGAGTCAGCCATCATCTTCATCCATAAGAAAGGGCCCAGGGACATTCCAGACAACCATCGGACCATCACCCTGGAGAACCCCTTCTTGAAGATGATGTCCACCCTACTAGCTGCCCGCTTCTCCGGATTGGCCGAGGATAGGGATCTCCTTCCCCAATTCCAATTCGGTTTCCGGAGAAGCCGCTCAACCACCACGGCAGCTACTCTCTTCTATGAAATTGTGCATTCCAACATCAGCAATAAGAGGAGAGTGTACGGATGCTTTGTGGATTTCTCCAAAGCATTCGACAGGGTGGACCGAACGTGGTTATTCCTCAAACTCCAACTGTGGGGAGTTCCGCGTTCAATCTGTGTCCTGCTGTCCAACATCTATGCGGGACTCAGATGCTCCATTCGTTCTGGTGAGGACCTATCCCCCTGCTACTTCACTTCCGTTGGCCTTACGCAGGGGGATCCTCTATCGCCAATTCTTTTCAATCTTTATGTATCCGACTGCCCGAAGCCCACCACCCACCAAGGCCCCACCATCAACCATTGTATGGTACAATATCTTCAATATGCAGACGACCTGGTTCTTTTGGCTGATTCAGCCGTGGAATTGCAAAATGCCATCAATGCACTCCACGGTTATTGCCAAGAGAACGGCCTTCAAGTCAATAACATCAAGACGAAGGCCATGGTTTTCCATAAAGGTCGTCTGCCTCCCACCTCCTTCCATATCCACCATAGTCCGATTGAAATCGTCAATATTTTAATTATGTCGGTTTCACATTCTCCACTCAACTCTCCTTTACCAACCATCTTAAATCATCAATAGTAAAAGCCAAGGCCAGGATCGGATACATGTACAATAGACTTCCTATCAAGAATCTCCCCCTTCCAATAGTTCTTCAACTCTTCCGGACCTACATCTCTCCAATTTTCCTTTATGGCCTTCACCTTTGGCTTCCCAACTCCGCCCAATCCGCCCTCAAATCCGCCGATGCCACCTTCACCAAGTTCCTCAAACGATACCTGTGCGTGCCCCAATATGCCAATAATGCATGGACGCATTTCTATGCGAAACCGAGCCCCTCAACATCAGGCTGGCAAGGTTAGTGTCCAACAGTGTTGGGAACCTGACCTTTCCGGAGGTGATGTCCGGACACAAGTTGTCCTTCCGGTCAAGGACTTAATAACACCTTATTGTCCTTGGCCCGACATCCCTTCGGAGTATTGGCGCTCACGTACCTTTGTCCGGCTCCCGACCCAATGCCATCAACGACGGGAGCTGACAAAAGATCTGTTCAATCTGACCCACCCACTCTACTGCAATAACCAAGATTTTCATCATTTACCTCTCCCCACCTGTTTATGTACTATCTGCAATTTCCCTCTTCACTTTTTTCATGTGCACTGAACCAATACTAGTCAAACTCATTGTGATACCACACTCTAGTCAACTATTTTATCAGTCTTGACCATTTTATTCTTTTATTAATCGATTTTTGTATATGATATTTATACATACAGTTTTATACATTTTACAATCTGACATGACCAAGAGTCGCAATAAAGTTAAAGTTATTGGCTAGGGCAAAACTCCTGACATTGAGCACATGAACTGATTACTTATTCAATGCCATTGTTCATGCTCGGCCAAAAATACTGGCTCCAAGCCAGAGCGCAGGTCCAACAGGCGCAGGTCTTAGTGGGACTGATGCAAGTCTTGGAGAATGGTTGAACGAGATTGGGTGGGCACAAGAATGCGATGGCCTTGAAGGATCAAAAAACATTATCGTGATCTACGGATAAGCTGTCCCATTGCTTGGTGAACAATTTGGCCGGATGAGATTGAGGTAAGTGTTTAGGTGATTTACGAGATAGAAGAGAGGTCATGACTGCCAGATAGTTGACATCAGCCTTTGCATTCAAGGTGATGGAATGAAGGGCTAAATTAGAATTCCATTTGAACAACGGAGAGAAGAATGGAGTTATTGAATGTGGAAGGTGGTCATTTTTCTTGAGAATTATCATCAAAAAGGGGATAACGTGAAAGTGTGTCGGCAATCCGATGATTCTTGCCTGGAATCTATTGTATGGTGAACATGTATCTAGCCGTTTTCATTAAAATCCGTTGAAGACGTGGATTGTCTACGGCTGCCAGGTTTGAGGTTTGACCCTCTGAAGATACCAAGTAATGGCCAATGATCCTTGTTAAGGGTAAAGTTCATGCCGGCCAGGTACATTTGACAATGCATAATCGCCATTGGATTGCCAAAGCTTCCAACTCGCACACGGCATATTGGGTTTCAGCCTCCTTCAGATATCTTGATCCGCATTGGATCAAGTTAGAACGACCATCAGGACGGATTTGATGAAGGGCATATCCAAGACCTTTGAGGCGTGAAGCATCGGTAAGCAGAGAGGTTGGGAGGGTGGAATCAAAGTGAGCCAAGATTGGACCAATGGGGTTGATCAAAATTTCCTTCAGTGCTCGACATGCCTCTTCATTCTCGGAAAGCCACTGAAATGACGTCTCTTTCTTCATCAGATTGCGAAGTGGCTGTGAGGCATGGGTCAAATCCAGAACAAAATGTCTTAATTGATTTGCCAGACCTAAAAATGACTGAAGGTCTGTCAGGCGCCATGCGCAATGTCAGCTCATTACCATTGCATTAGGGCTTTTGCTTTTATTAAACAACTTCTTTAAAAAGTAGCCTTTATCAACTTAAGGCATAAATATTATTTGAAACATCACTTGTCACCACATTGGCTACCTGTTTGCGGGTAAATGAGATATTGCTGCTCCAAGAAAGTAGTGCTCTCTGATTGGTCTCCTTTTTGATGCCTTTGTCAATCATACTAGTTAGTTCTGGAATTCATTGCAACAATATATCAGGTAATAGTAAACAAAATAAGACATGAATATCCTAGATCATATTCTACTTTTCGGTCTCAACTCTTACGGAAGTCGCGAAAAAATGAAGTTTTTCTAATGCAAGAACAGGCAAGTGACTTTTTAAGTTCAAACCACTTGTGGGTTAAAAAAAAGTTACGTTTATTTCAAGTTGCCAAAATACTGTTGGCTTTATCGTTATCGGGGCAAATGAGAAAATAACGTCATGGCCATTTATTGGGAGATCACTTAAACTTTTGGGGCTGAATAGGTCTTTGTTAATGGATTAAATTACAATTTGAGGTCATCAATTCTTGAAAGGAAGTGTTCATATAATATTATTTTATAAACAGCCTCATTTATACTCATTGACAAAGATGAATATACTTTAATGCCTGAAACAGCTGTTTTTTGGACTCATTTTGTCACTTTGAAGTTTCCCATTTTAACAAAAGGTTTTTTCGAATTCGTAAGAAAGATTTTGTCCAATATTAAGGGTTTTGATTTGGTTTCTAATTAAGTTCATTCTTTTGAAAAGTAAGCCAGAGACCTCCCCAAAAAATGGCGATGACTCGTCAGCCAGCTGCTTCTTAAAGTCTTAAAGGACTCGTACATTTTCAACATCGCACTGCTATCAAAGCACTGATCATGTCTAAGTGCCATCGAGTGTCACGATGGAAAATTCGCGAGCGAGATATGGGACGAGTGTGTATTGTACTGCATACCAAGACCATTGTTACCAATAGATGGGTCTGACAATGGTGGTTATTACTCAATATTTTTGTTCCTTCATTAAACCGAGGTTTAAAAGCTTTTATTTTTTTTCAAAGATGTTCGTTTCACCTCAAAACTGACCAACACTTTCTTCGTCAAACAGAGCCATGAATGAACCTGCGTTTGATCGATACGTAGATTACAGTAAAAATACCCTTCTCACCCCAAGCATATTCGTCCAGTGGTAACCCCATTCTTGTCCTGTTCCTTACCTTTGGTGCTAATAAATCTAGATACAACTCATTTCTCCCCAAATTCTACAAGAGTTGAGACCGAAAAAAATAAACATGTCTTAGTTGTTTTTTTCACGACACTTATGGTTAAAAGCATGCATCTCTATTTGACGAACAAACACAATGCGATATGTTATCTTTTAAATCGATGACAGAAAACTCTATGGTTTAGATCCAACGTTCACATTAACACTTTATGTACAATGTGCTTCAAAAGAAACGGAAGCTAAACAATGAACCTCCCTCTAATGTTACCAAACTTTCAAAACAAGAGTGATTTGAAAATGAGAGGCATTACGGACCATTGATTTGAAGGATTTGTTTCGCATTATTTCTTGGCCTCAGTCTTGTACTGTACATACCTTGACATGTCTAGAGATCAAAAGACTCGATCGAGTTAGAAAGCCTCTCCTTTTCTAAATAGCCCTTGATTTGACAGGTATTTACACTGTGAGCATAGAACTGACATGAATATCCTGTTGCAATTTACTTTGGATAAGTGTATGGCTTTGAGCTCGAGTAAATGCCAATTTTGAGTGAGGGCTATGGGTGACATAATCAAGTATTCCGTTTCTTTTGAACCACTGTTTCAATGTTTCATTTCCTAAAAAGCCCCTGGGGTTGCGTAAAATCTAGTACAGTAATGTGTAATATCAAACCACATGAAATTTACGGTCTGTGCTCCAGTTGCAACAATAAAGTGCTAATACCTGTAGATAATGTTTGAGCCGTCAAATATTTCTTCACTATTTGGGACCATTGGTGGTGTGTAGGGCAAGCAGCCTGAAAAGTAAAATCAATTACTCATTGAAAGTCAGTTCAAACCAAGGAAGATTTTTCCAACGTTCGTCAGTAATAATCCAAATTCGTTTTTACGGGAAAACTCGCATACAACCGACTCCAATGATTTAGTATCCCACAGCAACGGAGTCACACAAGATCTTTCAGCATTGAAGGAGGTACGAAAATGCCAACCGTTTGGTTCTGAGCACCAAGCATCGGGGTCATCTAGGTCATATTCCAATTTAGATTCCCACTGCCATTGCCAATTATTGTTCTTGGTCAACCCTACAGGGTATAAAAGAACGGTAGATTCCTTAAAATGTCATAAATACATTCATTTTATTTTTCCATAGTTATATGACAACTCCTGGGCTTGATCTGTGACTAAAGGAAATCTCTTTGTGATTGGTACTGCACCTTTGGGAACAACTATAAGTTTGCCTATTGGAAGCCTTTTTAAAAAAGCACCTGCATATTCCATCTTTTAAACCCCAAGAAGCTTTGTATTGTTTTGGAGGGATCGAACCAAGAAGACAGGCATTGAAAGTCGTATGGAAAGCTTCCGCTTCACAAATTTACTATTGCTGTTAGTCCTGTCTATTTTGTATTTTTAAGATATGTTATCATATGTTGTAAGCCATCTTCCAATCAACACAAATAACAAAAACACAGACGAAGGCAATCAGTGAGTAAGTTTCACCTTTTACCTTTTTTAATTTCATAGAATAAAAAAGCGGGCACAGGATTAAGAAATTTTATCTTAATCAACCAATATCGAGTTTTCCAGAAGAGCTAAGTTGTTGACACATTTGTTGTCGACTTAATGACTCACTGAGCCAAAAGTTATTGGCTTTAAGAAAAATAATTATCCAAAAAGTAAGCGCCCAATGGATATAATATAAAACTCTATCTAGCGTAGTATAAGACGGCTACCTGATTGGTCGTTCATCAACCCTCAATCATTTTTGATTTGTATGTCCCGTCTCATTTTTTTTATAACAAGGGGACAAGTTTAAAGTATCGTGAGGATTTAAATGTCATGTTTCGAGCCATAAAATGTTATTTTTTCACCCACTGTCGGCCATATTTGATCATTAGATGGTGGTTGTTGACATGCATGTTGATCAGTCGTTAAAAGCCCAAATGTAATGTAAAGCTTAGTACCACAAGTGATTTTTTATGTAGGTCACCAAAACCATGCGAAATTGTGCTTTTCTTAGTACTATTTCGTTGGAAGTAATGTTTGTAAAAGTCTTGGAGTGTAAATCAATGATACGGTATGCTAATTCCCGTTTAATTCTTACTGACATAATTGTTCGAAATTTTACTCATAGAGGATATGAGACGTCTTCCAAAAGAGTTGGGAGCTTATTCATAGTGTCACAACACTTCAACAGTACATTATTTAGTATTCTAATTGAAAAGGACCATTAGTTCAGCGTTTGCTTTCTAATTTACTCCCCACGTTCGATCCCAGACAAGCCGAGTCCAAGCTTGATTTTGGTATTCAATTTAAACAAAGAGTTACAGCTTTAGGGCTTCAAATGGGCAAACCATTGGTCATTCCCGAGTGTGAGGTAAAAATTGATTTTTTCTGTGATGACGAAGCGCATGACATATTTTCATTGGGACAACCCTCACCAGGTGGCAGGCCCAAGGAAAGAGTTGTTATTTGACTCCGTGACAAACCAAGCAACCAAACAAACAAGCAATAACAAAAGCCGGGTTACAACTTTTCATTTTATCCATGAAAAAACCAGAAAATGATTAAAGGAGAAAATATCTGTGGAGAGTCTAATGGTTGGAGCAAAACGTCGTACTGCACTACATAAGTTGCATCTTTTCTCGATCTAAGATTCACTCCTTGGCTTAAAAAACTGGGCTCTGGAACCCAAGGCCTGTCCGTACTTTGGAGTTGGGTCTTGGACGTGAAGCTCCTTCTAGGCAACGTCCAAGTAAGTTAGAGTCAAACTCTAGTTGGTCTGGAATAGACTAGACTTAAGTAGTTAGATGTTTAAGGGTTTAAAAAACTTTCCTCAAGCCATTTTCGACATCGGTACCGAATTGCTATTTTTCAGAGGCTTCAAACATAGTTTTCCCCCTTCTGTATTCTCTACGGCGTTAAAGCCTTGGAATGATACTTACCAATATGGTAATTTCCAGAAAAGATCGTTGAATTAAACACCATCAATTGGAGAATAGCTGAACGGATGAATAGGTATTCCTCTTTAGTCTCCATGGATACCAAAGAACCATGAAGATCCCGACAAGTCTGTCTGGCTTGACTAAAGCTCATTTTTTCACCAATGAATTTATAAGCAGAGTTCTCGAACACAAAAAAACTCCCCGGAGCTTTGTTGTCTAATGGTTAATGTATAACAGTAAGATAAATGCCTGTAATCTTGACAAAACAGCAACTCATCAAAGTGCAATGCTCACTGTTCAGACAATACTTCGGTAAAGAAATCGTGCCAGGTTGATTTTTTCGATCTGCCACGTTCATGAAACGTTTGAGATAACATTCTCGTGGACGAAAAGATTGATACGGCCTAATCCACACCACTCCAACGCACTCAGGGTTAGCTTGGCAAAACTCCTGGCATTCAAAAGCATCGTGTGTGCCAAATGACATTATATCGTGACCATTATAGTCTGTTCCATCCATGGAACATCCTGGAACTGTTTTGGGTTATCAAGAGAAATGTTTCAACATCAAATGGTTTTGCATTCTACAAACCACATATTTTTGGAATCGTGAAAAGATGATTGTTTGTCGTCGACACACTGGTTCCCTTTTTGTCTTAAAGAATGCATTGTCGCAAATTAGACAAATATACTCCATGATCGCATTCTGCATTGGATTGACAGGCATCGGAACAATCTTGGATTGACGAACCATTGGTTTCGGATATATGGTCAGCATTTTGGTAATTCTTAGACACTTCGATACAATGAGAAAACTCTGAAAATTGAGACCTTCCTAACGTCATACGTTTTTGTTCACGACTAAAAGCAGACTTACGAAACTCCGGAAAGCAAGGGTCGTCAGGTTCACAACCGAATACAACCTCGAGAAACGAGGTGATAGCCAGGAGTTTAAAAATCATTTTGGGAGTCTCAAGACCACGAGTAACATCTATGACTCCATTATGACAAATGCGGTAATCTTTTCGTCATTTCGCGTTTAGGCGTTTCTTGGGTAGTAATGTTTTGGAATTGCTTAATCTTATAAGAATTGACAACAAATACAATTGTAGCCTTTCATCACCTGATTGGATACTCCAGGCCTTTTTCAAAGAGTCAACAATATGTGCAATAATGAAATACAACGCCATTATTTTCTAGCTGTAGTCAAATGAAAGTGGGAGGTCCTTTCTAAACCGACGTCGTCGCAAGGTCTTACAGTCATTTTAATTGTTCAAGATTTATGGCTAATGCCACGACTAATCCCTCGTATGTAGATAATGCTGCACATGAAAACAGTTTTTTAAGGAAAAGAAGTGAATCATAGATCAAGAAAAGATCCAACTTATGTAGGATGGTATGATCTTTTCTCGATCAAAAATTCACTCCTTCGCTTTAAAAACTTGGGATGAGATTCCTGTGTTCAAGGGAAGACTATGGTGATTCATGAAAAATGAAGAGAAATAAGCAAATGTCGATGGATGCGGTGAATTTTGTACAAGTCGAGGGTTTAAGTAGAGTATAGCATATCAGATCCTGTTTCCGATCCGATTCAGATTTGGATTGAATTGAAGAATGATTTCGGATTCAGCTGATTAATCATTGCGTTTGGATGCGGTTTGGGGAATTCAAAAGTTGTATCAAATTGAATTGAATCGCATCAGATCCGAAGCTCGTTCGATGAGCTCTAAGTATGTTTCACAGATATGACTTGTCTCTTCGCAAATATGTTGTGGCCTATAGGGCTTGTCAAGTGAACGAGTTCATGAACAATTGACGTTATTCCATGGAGTAAAATCAAAGACAACATGCCCAGCCTAACCGCATTGTGCATGCAGTGAACTTTGAAATTTATTTCATTTTACCTGCTTGTCTAAGCAAATATGATTGTTGTATTGAGCTATTTTGATAGTGCGTTCACCGAATTACGCCAAACATGTTCACTTTGTTGGGTCTTACTCGTGGATCAAGTGGGCCGTTAGGTCAAGTTGCCCTTTGTGCCAAATTTTTCCACTGAATCGGTTTGCCATTTCAAACTTGTTGGTTGACCAAATATCATATAAAGATTGTGAGGCAATGAATAGACGAATTATAACCTTTCATTTAAGTAGAACTAGGGATTACATTCTCTGTAGCGGTTAGAAAAGCCCGTGAAAAGCAAACAAAAAGAAAAAATCCGGTTGCTTTTGGGTTGAAGTTAATATCTATCCCTAGAGTTGTAATAATGAAGGTATTGATATCTATAATCGAGTTGAAATTGTATTGTAAATGCGAACATCACATGCCCCAGATTCTGGATCAGCAATTTCAAATGCTCCCAATCATAATCACAATCTCTTTAAATTGTAGCCCAGTTTCCTTCTTAAAATGTTTGACCAACCTTGTTGTTACCTTTGCCAAAGCAAAGAAACGTGACGTTCAAAGGAGCAGGCAAAAGCGGTGACAGGACAACTCGACTCAGGGGACAATTCTACTTGGGACCACTTGACCCAACGGACAACTCAAATAAATTAACAACTCAAACCCTCGGACCACTCCAGTAGATCACTGATCCGACCCAGCGGACCACTCGTCCGACCAAGCGGACCATTCGTCCGACCCTGCTGGACTAAAGATATTGGAAAAGAAAATATTTTGTTTGGAACAAAATTGAACCATGACGAGTTAACATTTAACTTGCTTTCATCCGAGAGCCAGTACATGATTTTTTTTTTCTTCTAAACCTGCATCATTTAAAAAAAGTCTACATTGCGAGCTTGAGTCTCATTGAATTATCCATTGATAAGTTTTCAAAAAATGTTGCATTGTCCTATTTTGGGGTTGAGGACCGTCGTGATCGAACCCATGAACCCAAGCAAAAGCTTAGTCGCTCGTTAACCAATTGCGCTACAAACATCTCCCTATCATTTTTAAGATTCAATCTTTAGTTCAAATAGATGCAACTTGCCTGCAAAGCAATTAAATAGTGAATTGTGTAATGCTCTTCAGATTTTTACATGTTTAAAACATATTTTCAATTTTGTTCAAAAAATTATGAAATATTTGTTTGCCAACATATTACGCATAATTTTTGTACTGATTTAAGGTGTCCGCTGGGTTGTGTGGTCCGAGGGCTCGAGTTGTCTGCTGCTCGGTTAAAAACACGTATATCAAGTTACATTAACGGTGAGACAGATTCGCCAAAAGATGTCACAAATAAAAGACGACAGAGTAGTCTGAGATTGAAATGTATCGATTGCACCGGATGAAAGCAATAAACTGCAATCATATTTACTTACAGCTAATTCCACTTACTTAACATGTATAATAGCAACGGTAGTGCATGTGAATACGGAAAGACACCTATCATTCAATGGATTTTGAGCGGGTTCTCGTTAAGGTTTGGGTAGGTTTGAATGCGCGACAAAGACTGTTTATCTTGGAACTCAGAAGTTTTTTGGGTGCTTGAACGAAATAACATTATTTCGAAACAAGAGAAATTATTAGGTCTTTGCATTGTCGTAGTAGATAAGTTTACCTAAAACTGACCTTAGCTGTAATTTTCAGGTGATTAAACCAAACAAAACTCTAATTTAAAAAAGGAACTCACGTCAAAGAAAACTTTGCAATGTCAAAGCACATAATCTTACCTATAAGTGACCATTGTTGTATCAAATTTCATTTCTTTTGCATTCATGGCTGTCAAAGAGGGGGGTTTATGTCCAAGGCATCCTAGAAATTTGATTTAATGAGCCTTAGTTTCGGTTTTAACACTATGATATTATTTGTGCAATGTCTTTTCACTATTTTCTGCACGGCCCAACAAAAAGAATCGTCACGGCTGCATTAGCATAGCAAAAATGCATACCGTAATACAGGGACTCTAAAGAGCTAAAAAAGCTTTAGTGTCCTTGCGTAATACAAATAATGTACATTACGTATATAGTATAGAAGATAAAATTTCCGTTATCGCCTTAAATTCCGAAGAAAAAGAAAATAACGGGATTGAAAAAAAAAGGGTTTTAAATTCTGTTTCAGGCTCTAATATATCTTTAAAACCAATTGTGATATTTGAATAAATGATAGTTGAAGGAATGCAAGAATACTTTAGAAAGGCGAATATATTTGAGGAATGGAACTCAAGCGTAAAATTAACAACCACGGCCAGTAAGAATAATTTTAAATGCAGCAAAAAGGTAAAATGGAGCGAACGCAACGATAGGCATTTCATTCAGTCAAGCAACCCAAGTTCCATTGCCTTTTCACTGCATGGTCGTGGTGATATCAACGTAGATACTCAAAACAATAATAAGTTGCCAAGAGTCCAACGAAATTCTCAACTTAAGATGGAGTCAAAGTATGACATATTTTCAAAAAGATGAAATCTAAAAAATCTTATTTTGTATGATTTAACATTGAAGTTGTTGGACACTCTAAGATATAAGATATTGCTTTTTTGCAGTAAGAAAATCATTGCATGATACGAATAATAAGCGGTTCCAATAATGACCTAATGAAGAGTCACGCATGGGAACATTCTCACCTCTGAATTCGCAAATGAATTTCTCCTCCAATTGCGAATCAGTCAAGAAGTTGATGCAAGACTTTTCAGAGCTTAGTAATGATCCGTGGACGCTGCTCAGAGTATTTGGTTGTTCGGAACACCACACATTATAGGCATTGGAATCATATTTGACGCCAGAGATCCATTCGAAAGACAGTGAATTCGGTCGTAAGCCTTTTAGACAAAACATTCAGGTGTCGTGAAGAATGAACAAAATTTATATCTCCTTTTTGTTATTTTCTTACCAACGTGATAATTTCCTGAATAAAGAGAAAAATTGTAGTTTGTCAGTTGTAAAATGCCGGATCGAATAAAGAAATACTCTTCTTTGGTCTCCATTGATGACAAAGCCCCGTGAAGGCTTTCACAAGTTTCGATAGCATTTTCCAACGTAGTTTTCTGAGTCATAAATCGATAACTTGAGTTTCGAAAGGCAAAAACATCCCCTGGCAATCCGTGCTCTAAAAAGGAAAATTTAGATATGACGTGAAGTACATATAGTCAACAATAGTCCGATTGAAATTGTCAAACATTTTGACTAAGTTGGCCACACTTTCTCCACCCAACTTTAATTCACCAATCACCTGAACTCTACAATAACTAAGGCCAGGACTAATAAGCTTCTACGACGCTTCTCAACTTCGCCAACGTCACTTACACCACAATCCTCAATCCCAATATGCCAATAATGCATGAGCGCATTTTACATGCGAAACTGAGCCCTTGGCCATCGGGCAGGCCCTTCATAGGACGACAAGATCTTGCTGAATAGATGAACTGGCCCAAGTTGGAGCCCAAAACTATGCTTAGGGAACTCAGGAGATATATCCAAAGTTAAGAAGTAAACAATTCATAAACTTCAAATTTTTGGCCTATTCTTGGTCAGCTAGCAAAAGTGAAGTACGAGACACCGAAGAGATTAGGGAATCAGCTGTCTAGCAAGGGCACTGTAAGGTAATGCTCTTGCTTTTTTCGATTTATCTTTATCTTTCACCCCAACCCCCGATCACTCATTCTTTTTCAGAAATATAATGTTGTAGACAAGTCATGATTATTCTCTCATGTGTTTTATGAGTCACCTTTCAGCTGTCGCTCATCGCTCCTTTTCATTTTACAAATTGTTGCCCCTTTTTTCCCTGTAACCAAGTTTGTGTTGGCTTATTGCATAAGGCCAAGGGGGGGGAGTATGTTCCGTCCACAATCGAGTACATCATCCTAATATGATATGGCTAAATGATGTACAGGATGAATGATTGTTCCCGGAACGGTGTTTATCAAAATGTGTAAGAAAATGCATGTTATTATCTTGTGAAAATCACGAAGTCGTTGGATTGCCCATCGTGGAGTCCGTTTGTCGGTTAAATGTCGACCAAATGCCAACCCAATGCTCGCAGCGACGTCATATCCATCATAAGTCTCGGAAAGCTGTGAGATTTAAGGACACTCTCGAGGAATCGATTCTCAGAAATTGATCGGATGTAATCGCGAAAATTCTCGGTCACCAAGAATCGATGTTACCAAAATGTCGGCCCCTGACGGCAAACAACGACCGAATTCTTCCTGGATATCCCGTTGCGACTTAGTTCCGGCCCAATGGTGGTCAGATGTGGCCCACATGCCACACCTTACAGAAGAGGCAGACGTAAGCCATTGTCGGCAATCCGAGAAACCCCTTGATGGCCAATGTGACTGGCCTGACGGAAGGACATTGGTATGTGAAAATCCTTGTTGTGGTCAGATGTCATTCAGGTGCAACAGTTTTACAGAAGAAACCGTCGCCGTCCACCAAGGGCCCTGGGACAACCCGTTTTAGCCTCCATGAGGAAGAGGCGGAAACCAACGTGGTACGGGAAATTTAACCAAAACGACAGTCACATTTTTGTCCTCGAGGAGAGCACAGTCACGCATCACCCTTCATCGAGGACAGAAGTCTCGATTTGGTTCTCGAGGAGAACAGTGACCATTGAACATTAAAAGTGATAGCAACTCCCAACTTGAAGCTCTTGCTGGTAGCTGAATCGAGAACATTTTGATAGACGTGCTGGAGGTTGAGTCTATTCATTTTGAATAAGGACAGTGAAAGTCAACGATTGGAGTCGGGGCCCAGGAAGCAGTGCAGAGTCAAGAGGACCTGGGGAAGTGCATAGCATACATCAGTGAGCCAGCATAGACGAGTTGAAAAGTCTCTGGAGCTGAGTACAAGTGCAACTTCTGAGTTATACTCCGTCAATTCGATTCTGGACTTTCAATCCTATCGAACCGACGTCATCGCCGTGGATCTCCGTTGGACGCAAGACTCACCCTCATCAAAAAGTAGGATCAAACCAGTTTCTATCCATGCATGTTTTCTCTCTTCCATGGCCAAGCAATTACCCCCTCTTTCATTACCCGAGCAAGACAGCTGATTGGTAGAGTGTCATTTTCATGTTTGTGATGAATAAAGTAGATTGAACTGTACAGTTTGCCTTGAAGAGTAGCCTAGATTTCCCAGACGACCGAGATCGTGCTGGCATTGTAGGGAGTAGAGGTAACAAGGGATTGGTAAGCAACTGTATCTAAAGTTCTTGTAGCAGAAATCAGTATTTAGACTCTAGAGTAAAGGTCGACTTTGATAGACGCATTTAGACTAGGATAGTGACCACATTTTGCAGGATAGTTAGCCTTGAAGATTGGCCCAGGTATGCCAAACAACCGAGATTGATCGGGGACCAATGGGGAGTAGAGGTAGCTAGCGATTTGTATCATTAGTCATTTGATGATTGTTTGAGGCCCTGATAAAGGAAGCTCGAATTATTGCTCATATCCCCTGATTAAGGTTATAACCGGAGGCCTTAAGATAGGTCTAAGAAATTTAAGCCCTTGTACTAGGTGCTCTCCATCTTTGAGAGCTATCAAGGTATTTTTACCGAGTGCTTGGGTCAGGAGTTCCATGTTTCCGTTCACCACGGGAATTCAATAAGTCAGGACCTTTCACCCCTGACTGGTGGACGGAACACGGGCCAAGGACGTGGAAGAGACTGTTGGTCTTACGGCTCACACTTTCCTTAGTAAAAGAGTCGGGAATCACCAAGCATGGATTCTGGGGCTACGTGCCACATGGGCAAAAACATTGCCATGCTTCGCAATCTGGAGACTTTGAAGAGAACGTTGCGGATTATGCTTGGGGCTGGCCGGAATATGATGTCAGATCAACAAGGACAAGTTCCGATCACAATGAGGGTCAAAGGCCAAAGGATTGAATGCACCTTGTATGATGTATTGGTGGTACCTGACCTCTCATTCAATCTTTTCAGTATTTCCAAGTCATCTGAGCGGGGAGCGTACGTGAAGTTTGATGGAGAAAAATGTCTGATTTTCGGCCCAAAGGAAATCAAGTCGCCATTGCCAAGAGAGTTGGTGAATTGTATCACTTGGACTTCGAGCCCAAGTCACCACCGCACATTTTACCATCCAGAAAAGAACAGTCCGATTTGAGCGATCAGACCTGGCATCGTCGTCTGGGTCATCTCGGAGCGAGTGGTCTCTAAGTTTTGGCTCAAGCAGGTTTGGTGACCGGATTGAAGTATAGGAAGTCCAAATCCAAGGAAGTGTACGACCCGTGTGTTCAGGCTAAGATACATCGATCCCCGTTTCCCAAGAAAGCTAGACCTCGTGCCACGGATAAGCTTAAACTGGTCCATAATGACGTTTGAGGGAAAATTGGAGAACTGTCTCTCAGTGGTGGGGAGTACTTTCTAGTGATGTGTTTCGATCCAGATCCAGCTCTGTTTTTGGTGACCATCTCTACATATTGCGAACAGTGTGTGACTAGTAATTAGTGATGTTTAGAACACCTTTCTTTCGTTGACTTTTTTTGTCAAATATGATTGTCAAACCCACGCGCAATGGGTTATTCTGTGGGCTTCTGTTCCGGTTTATCATATATCATAAATTATGATTGTCAAGTAAACAAATTAAAAGGGCCAATAATAAATGAACGAATTCAGTTTTCACTTTTTGATCAATACACAAAACACTGTTTTGGATCACAAAACTGCACATTTGTTGTCAAAGCTCACTTGTATTTCCAAAAGTTGTTATCTCAGCCCCTTCTTAAAAGTCCTTTTAATCCCAAGAGTTAAAATTTCAAGTACTGTACATGCCATGAGGCTTTTCCACTATTTTCTCAGAACTTTATTGTAACGGCGACAAATAATTTCATTGTTCATCCCAGAAAAACTGCACACTCTATTTTATCAACCGACCATTTACCTTTGATTGATATAGTGTCAGACTTAAGGTAATGACATTCTTTGATTTAGTTACAAATATATAATATACACAAAAAACTTGACAACTTACGCTTCAAGCAATACTTGGGAGCGGCAATTACGCCATTGAGTTGAGCTCTTTGAGCTGCAAGCATTGAGCTCTTTAAGAAACATCCCTTGGGTTTGAAATGAAACCAGGGTTGAATCCAAACAGAGCCCATGCAATCTGCTTCCTCTTGACAATGCTCCTGGCACTTCCAGACATCTGGCACATCAGCTTCCATCCGGATATTGTCTGCCTGAAAATCAGTTTGGTTCATCAGACAATCTGGAACTGGAACACGAGAATAAAACGTTTACAAGCTATTTCAAAGAGTGCAAACACTCCATTCATTGAAACTCTCGCGCAATATCATTCATTTAACTCACTTGCTACTACGCAAAGAGTCAGGGAATTTCTTTGATTTGTTAAATGACTTCTCCATTCGCTCGCCATTGCTTAACTTTGTCGGGGCTAAATTCATAATTAAAAGCCAAAAAGCCATGAAAAACCAGCTGACCTTAAGTGATTAGATGATTTATTAGTCTAGCCAATCATAGTTTGCTATAACAAATTCGTGATAAAAAAACCATGTCTCTGCTGTGTAGCCTGCCTCAATCCTCAGAGGTCTCGCCATCGTCAAAGTAGGTCGACAAGTAAATTGGACTTGAAGCCAGATGTCGTGCTAGTTACATCCATTCTTGTGGAGTACGTTGGACTTGCGTTGGGGATGTCTGGTATATGCTCGAGAAATTTGTCCAATGTTGACTTGAACTTCTCGACATCATTCTTTACGGACTATATCCCAAAGTTCCTCAGCTCAACTGACAGTTAGTTGAGCAATCGTAGTCCGTGGACAATGAAACTGTTACCTTTGTCTTTCCCCTCAAACCAGGGCACTTTTGAGGAGTATTGATAATGATATTAATATGACCAAATTCTGAATTGTGATTTGGCACCATTTATGAGATGCCAGGTCTAACATGTTTGATCTTCTCTGCTCATCGCATTCTGGAATGACTAAAACTTGCGCATTGGCCCGCCAGCTCTACACTTGTCCAAATATGCCGAACGAAATCCGAGTCAAAATTGCTAGTTGTGCTGTCTCCTCAGAGGCTCTCCTGTCTCAACCACTTGAGCTGGCTAAATATGGGGCAGCCTTTTCCCCCATGCAACGGGTCTCCGTGGATCTATTTGAAATAGATGGACACTGTAAACGTCAAAGTGTAAGGTTTCATTATCCTGCCAATGATTCGGCTCAGGACTACCCTTTCCGGCTTGCTGTATGAATGTTGTTGTTTGTTCCTACGGGTAGAGTCCAACGTGCCATCCTCTCACTAATTTTGTACGTTTATTTTCTATTTCATTATGTTTATATCAATTTCATCTGTACGTTATGTCTACACTATGCATTTTCACTCTAACAGCATAACCGAATCAAGAAATAAATGAAGAAGAATTCGCGTTTCGAATCATTCAGGTGGGACGCTCTGACGACTACAAACGTTTTGAAAATTGTGGCTGATCTTCCAAAAACCTTATCATTATGCCCGTAGAACATTTGCCCGCCCCCTCCACTGCCGAATTGGATGCCTTGCAAGATATGGACGAAGTCAAAAGCAGCGAAGTTCCATCCCAGGCCTCCCCAGTGGCAAGCTCAAAGAAGATCACCAAACCTGGATTGAGATACGGTCTGATCACGAGGAAGCATCACCAATTGGAAAGACTCATTGAAGCCCCGGACAATTTCGACATTGTGGTTCGGGTAAGAAATGAGTTCGATGAAAGATTGAGAGAATTCACAGATTTTTGCGAGAGAATTCGTAATGAATCGGTGAGCAATCCAGACGAGTTGGAAGATTTGGACCGTTGTACCTTGGACAAGATTATCATTAGTGGCAAATTTATGGACGCCGTCAATGATTGGATCCAAGCCCAAAGAGTCAACAGCAATAAGGAAGATCGCGTCGAAACCCCAACAGGTACACTGGTTGACGACTCGGTTCCTCCTGCCCCAAGAAACGATATCGACAATAACAACGCCATCGTACAGTTGGTAAGCATCAGATCGCCACCAATTGATTGCTATTGGAACAACACAATAGAAGTAACTGGATGGAGATGTTTTGCTTTGATGGAAACCCCCTCGAATACAGCACCTTCAGGAAAGCCATTAAGTTCAACGTGGAAAACAAGGCCAGTGATTACCATGATCGATTGTATTATCTTGAGAGTTACACGCGCGGCAAGCCCCAACAAATTGTGAGAAGTTGCATGCACCTAGACCCCGAAGTCGGTTACACAAAGGCCCTTGAAGTCTTTGCAAGATGAATATGGCAATGAATACAAAATCTCGGTCGCGTACCTCGGGAAGCTGAAAGATCACCATCCTATCCAATCAGACGATGCCGAAGCATTAGACAACTTCGCCACTTTTCTTACATCGTGCCAGAACGCCATGACGGACGTGGGTTACATGGACAAACTCAATCACATTGACAAATTACACGAGGTCATTGGAAAGCTTCCTTTCGAGTTGCAACGGCGTTGGAGAGCGCATTCCTTCACTCTGAGAACTTCAAATTGTCGACTGGTTAGGTTCGCCGATATGGTTAAGTTTGTCCAATTCGAAGCCAACATCTTGAGCGACCCCATATTTGAAGTATCTGCCAATTCCAAGAGCAAGCCAAAACTCGAGACGACTAAACCAAGGACGTACAACTTAGCGACCCAAGCAACTACGAATCAGATCGACACACCACACGACACCCAGAGGGGACAGGCCTGCAACTTCTGTGGTTAAATCGGCCACAAGACCGACGACTGTTTTTCTTTCGCCAAACTGTCCGTACCCAAACGGAAAGAGTTTGCTCAACAAAGGTGGTTGTGTTTTGGTTGCTTGAGCCCGGGTCACACGTCTAGGGGGTGTTTATCTCGATTGGAATGTAGGGTATGCCAAGGGAAACATCCAACAATGCTGCATATTATGCGGAAATCTGAAAACCAGCCTAAAGCGACTCAGTTGACTTCAAATTCCATTTCTGTGGTAAATGATCACTCTATCAGAAGCCCAGATATCTGCTTGGCTATTTTACCCGTAATGATTAAACTGAAGTACCAAAGCTCCTAAATCAAGAAGTATGCATCTCAAGATCTGTATTCAACCGCCATGTTCATTACAAAAACTTGGCCTAGCGCCTTGGAGCCGCAGGAACGAAAACCACTTTCAGCCTGACAACAATGGATTGCTCAAATTCGAAAAGAGAGACTGAGTTGGTCCAACGTCTCGAGGTTAAAAGTTTCAATGCAGAAGGAACGGTAGCTTTGACGGGCACTTACACCTGCCTATATCTGACCGTTAGTAAGGACAGTATCCCATTGCCAGACGAGACATCTATCTAGATGGGAGTGTCTTAACGATATTCCATTAGAAGCTTTAAATTCCGACGTCGAAATCATGATTGGAATCAATAACCCCGAAGCTTTGAAGCCTTTGCAAGTAATCGATAGAGGGAATGCCGGACCATATGCTGTTAGAACGAAGCTTGGATGGTCTTTTAACGGACCTCTGAGGACAAACGCAGCAAGGGTTATACTTTGAAACTTCACTCAGGTTCAACAAACTGGACCGATCGATCTCGTGGTCAAGATGTGTAACCGTGACTTCAACGACACCAACCCTGAAAGTTAGGGAGATTCAGTTGAAAATAGATTATTTCTGGAGTAGGTATTGAAAAGCATCAAATTCGAGAATGGCCATTACTGTATGAGTTTGACCTTTCGAGACGAACAAGATCAGCTGACTTCCAATAAGGTTCAAGCTATCTTGAGGGCAATGTCGTTGGACCGTCAATTGAAAAGGGACCCGGAATACGGAGCTGCTTATGTCAGGGGAATAAATAATCTGTTTCATCAGGGATTTGCAACCAAAGAAGACTGAGAGCAAATGGCGAAGTCGAAGCCTCGTATTTGCCACACCATGGAGTCCGTCACCCCTAGTGATGTGTTTCGATCCGGAAGGTCAGCTTTTTAGCTTAAAGGACATCGGTTAGGGCTCCCATCACAAGCTAAAGCGAGCACAATATCAAAATAAAAACTCCTTAAATGAGTAAAAAACGCGACCCTGCCGTTCTAGTTCTCGGAACCAGGGCTGCTTTAAAACTCGTTCCTGATCTTGGGTCTTCATTTCTCTACAATTTTGCGTTGGAATGGGAGCCCTACCAGAGGTTCTTCAAGCTACTTCAAGCCAAAAAGCTGATTTTCCGGATCGAACCCCATCACTAGTCGACCCCAAAAGAAAAAGCTAAGAATTGTTTTCGATTGTTCAGCCAAGTATCAACGCTGGTCATTGAACTCTTAGTTGTTGCAAGATCCCGACCTTACGACTTCTTTGGTGGGAATTTTACTCCGTTTCAGACAAGGACTAACCACCTTTACTGGAGACATTGAGGGAATGTTCCATCAGGTCAAGGTTCCACCCGAAGATACAAGGCACCTAAGGTTCTTATGGTGGAAAAACGGAGATTTGAATTCAGACCTGGATAAATATCGGCTAAATGTTCTCTTGTTTGGTGCTACTTCATCACCAAGTAGCTCGAATTTCGCTTTGCAACAAACTGCAATAGCTTCCTTCGACAAATACCCCAAGGAAGTAGCTTTACATGACAAAGAACTTGTATGTCGATGATTGTATGGAGTCCATAGATAATTGGGAAGAAGCAATCAAACTGGTTCACCAAGTAAAGGGTTCATTGTTGGAGAGAGGATTCAGACTGACCAAATTCACATCTAACCCGAAAAACTTAATTTCTTCCCTGGACCTCAATGATCGCTCAGATGAACTCAAGACCTTAAACAATGCTGCGAAGGTGTTTGAGAAGATCATAAAGTCCAAACTTGTTGAATTTCTTGAGGTCAATGAAGTCCTTCCTCCTAGCCAGCATGGGTTCCGAGCACATTTTAGCACGGTTACCCAACTGATTGAGCATTTACAACAGGTCATTGAGGGACTGGAAAGGCACGTGTCAGTTGATGTTGTCTATGTTGATTTTGCCAAGGCCTTTGATAAAGTAGATCATGGCCTTTTGTTGAATAGACTTCATGACATTGGGATCCAAGGCAAGGTTCTCAATTGGATAAGAAGCTTCATTAAGGATAGGAAGCAAATTGTTAAGGTCGAGGAATCCCATAGTGTCATACATGATGTCAAGTCAGGTGTTCCCCAGGGGTGCCATCCTATGGCCCCTCCTTCTTATAATATTCGTTGCCCCGCTTCAAAAGCTTAGTATTACTGCCAGCCTCTCTTCCTATGCTGCCGATACAAAGTTAGTTTCTGGTAGGAATGTCCGAGATTCCAGTAGCCTTGCAAAGGACTTAGATCGAATCTACGCATGGGTAACTGAGAGTAATATGGCCCTGAACGGAATGAAATACTCCACTTGTAGATAATGGAGGTAAATCTATTGAGCAGGTCTCATTTTTGAAAGATTTAGGTGTACGTAGTCCTCCAAAATAATTGAAAGTTCGATGAGCATATCCAGTTGCGGGTGGGTGAGGCTTTTCAAATGTGTGGTTGGATATATCGCACGTTTAAGTCCAGAGATAGCATCACGATGCTAACTCTGTACAAGTCGATTGTCCAGCCACATCTTGAATATGCTTCACCCATTTGGACTCCAATGAGTTCAGTAGGTCTGCAAAAGGTCGAACAAGTTCAAAGATGTTTCACTAGGAACATCACTGGAATGAGAGAGCTCTCGTATTGGGAGAGACTAGAAAAGTTGGGACTGTGCAATGTTCAGAGAAGGTACGAAAATTATCTGATATTGTACGTCTTCAAAAGTATCCATGAGCTTTGTCCCAACCCAGGATTTAGGGTCAATTCTAGTGATCGTAGAGGCTTGATGTGCGCATTGAGAGCACTTTCAAGTCCTTGAGAATCAAGGCTAGTTCGAACAATGAAGTCCAAATCCCTTCTTTCTCGGGCTCCTTCATTGTTTAATTTGCTTCCCTCTAATATTCGTAGGAAATACGTAGGCCTTGTTGATCCGGTTGCATCTTTCAAGTCAGACTTGGACCAATCTTTAGATAGCATTCCAGATCAACCCTACATTCAAGGACTAACTCGGTCTGCCAACTCAAATTCGTAGGTAGACCAAATATCATGTAAAGATTGAAGGGTGATAAGTAGACGAATTATAACATTTCATTTTAATAGTACTGGGGATTACATTCCCTGTAGCGGTTAGATAAGCCCGTGAAAAAACAAACCAAAAAAAAATATGAAGTCAATCCCTTCCTATCAAAAAGGCGCTTGGAGTTAGCTGGCGTTCTGACTCCGATACTCTTTTGTTTAGAATGGCGACCTCACCAAAAGCACCAACAAGACGAGGAATTTTGTCAACCGTGGGGGGGGGGTGTACGACCCACTTGGCCTGGTTGGTCAAGTTATCTTTCAGGCGAGGATAATCTTGCAACAATTGGCGAACCGTAAACTGGGATGGGATGACGGTTTGTCTCGGCAGTGGTATATCTGGATCGAGTCGGTTGGTCGGCTTTGCGAGTTTCAAACTCCGCGATGCTATAAACCAAAAGGGTTTGGAGATATCCGTGAATGAAAACTCCATCATATCTCTGACGCTAGCGAAGATGGCTTTGCAGTGGGAAGCTACGTGTGATTCGTCAATTCAAATGGTGACGTGCATTGCTCATTGCTTGTGGGAAAATCTCGAGTGACCCCCTTGAAGCAAACAACGTTTCCAAGATTAGTACTACAAGCAACGGTGACAGCCGTAGAATTGGATGACTTAATCAGAACGGAGTTGGGACTTCCCTCGGGTCAAACACAATTTTGGACCAACAGCGAAATGGTACTGAAGTACATCCAAAATGATAAAAGACGCTTTAAGTTATTCGTATCAAATAAGGTTCGTAAGATTCGCGAAATCCTGTTCCCCTGCAATGGCATTATGTTGCTTCAAATCAAAACCCCGCTGACGTGGCCTCATGTGGACAATCCGTTGATAAGTTCTTGCTTAACAGACTATGGCTCACCGGTCCAAGCTCCTGGTGGCAAACATGTACCTCGTGGCCGGAGTTTGGGAAAAGAGAAATAGATGACGAACACCCCGAGGTAAAGAAAGAAAAAATCTCGCTTTCCGTTATTTAAGACCCCGATGAGTCTATGAGCCCATTGGACGCCATGATCCATGCCAATTCCTTGTGGCACCGACTCACCAAATCAGTTGCGTGGCTTCTCCGTTTCAAATGCTACCTTCAATGCAAAGTAAACCCCAAGAAACCCATACCCGATTCCAACCCTTTGAGCCCACAATAAATTCGTGTAGCCGAATTTGAGTTGGTGAAATATTCGCCAGTCAACATACTAGTCAAAGAACGAATAAAAAGCGGGTACCAACCAAAACTAAGCCCGTTCATCCATGACGGATTAATTAGAGTTGGGGGGCGATTAAGAAGAGCTAATCTTTCCTTCACTTCCATGCATCTGATGTTGAGAGAGTATACCCTAAGCAGCGTTAGAGAGCGGTTTTGGATAGTCAATGCGAACAAGAAGGCCAAAGGTGTGATGAAACAGTGTATTCTATCTAGGAGAAGAGAAGCCAAGCCCGAAAATTAATTGATGGCAGATCTTCCTGCTAATAGAGTGGCCCCCGAGCAACCCCCTTTCACCTTTTCTGGAGTAAACAATTTCGGGTTCCATCATCATGAAAAGAGGAAGAGTACAGGTCAAACGATATGGAGTGTTGTTCGGTTTCTTAGATAGCCGAGCAACTCACTTGGAAGTCGCATATAACATGGATACGGACTCCTGCATTAACGCCATTAGAAGTTGTATTTTTCGTCGAGGAGGGGTTAGAGAAATTCGCTCGGACAACGGTCGGAAATTCGTCGGTGCCAATAACGAAATGAAGAATGCCATGCAATCATGGAACCAAACCAAAATCACTGAATCAACGGCGAAAATGGGCATCAAATGGCTATTCAATACTCCTTATGCGTCAATCTTGCTTACACAAAGACCCAACGGATGCTTGCCACCAATAAACATCAATGAAGGCCATGGCTATCCCAGAAGGCGTTGGCTGCAGGTCCAATAGTCAAATAGCCAACGAGTTTTGGAGACAATGAACAAAAGAATATTTATCCAAGTTATAAGAACAACCTAAGTGGAATAATTTGGATTGTAATATCCTCATGACTACCCATCTTCTGCTAAACTCTGTTGAGTTTGATCCCCGACATAAATTAAAGACTAGTGAGTTACAAATTTACTTGCTGTTCCAAAAAGTCACGATAAACGAACAGCCATGTGGATCAAATAACCCAACATACACAATCCAGATCAAACTCCGCTACGTCCCAACCCCAGGTCGCACCTATCTTCAACCACCTAAATCATTCCGAAGGCAAACACTTGGAGGCGTTCTGCTTCTCTTCGCGAGGATATGAGGCCTTTACCGAGGTCGAGGGCTATTGCGGTCACAAGAGACAACCAGGGGCTGCAGACAAGGATAGAAACTATGGAAGGAAAAGGCTGCCGGAATTAGCGCTAGAGGCTCCCACCGCCCGGCGTGTTGAGACCCACTACCTAGACCTTCAGGAGCATGAGCCAACCAACAATGACGTCATTGAATTCGTCAAGAACCGATTCATGAACAAGTTGGCAGAATATCAATCCCTCAACGCTATGTTTGAGGCGTTTCAGAAGGCAGGCAAATCATTTTGCGACTTTCTGGATTGAGATGGCAACATTGCCGCCCGCAGCGGTTTTACGAGCACAGAGGCCGAAGTGTTCATGCTTTGAGAGGCACCACCTCCCAGATGATTCAGACCAATGCCCTACAACATGCATGGTCCCTCCAAGAACTCCAAGCCCGTGCAAGAGACATTGAAACGACCCTGATGGCGGCATCCTCAAACTTGCACAAAGTGCGTGCCACCCTGCGGATGGACACGGCGTACTCACATGAGGGGCTAGAGGAGCCAGTCTCGGCGCACCAAGTGGGTGGACCTACTTCAAGCAATCCCAGCTAAGGGACAGATTCCAAAATCGCCATCCAAAAGGCAAATCATGTGGCTATTGTGGTAGGAACCACCCCTTGAGACAATCAAACTGCCCGGCGGGCCAAGCAACATGCCTCAAGTGCTTGAAGTTTGCCACTTTGCTGCCGTGTACAGTTCTTGGGAAAGCCCACGTGAATGCCGCAAGCACTAACCTTTTCCCACTTCAGGACCTAGGAACAGACGATGATCCCTCCATAATGTATTTTAACGCCCTTGTTATCATGAACTCCAACGGCAGAGTGGACGATCTAATTACATATCGTCACAAGTAGAGCCACTATAATAGTCTACTATAGTGGCTCTAGTTGCAAGCGCTTAAGGCCGCAGTCTACTGCCAGGGCCTCCAGGTAGAGCTGGGGATATAGTTGTTCCAGCTGGGATGTAGCCTTTGATGCAATTGCCATGAACCGTGCTTCCACCCGATCGTATCCTTGGGCTAGAATGGCGTTAAGGCCACCAGAGTGGGCATCAATGATAACGTGTGTCGGGAGGTCCGGGTCGAAGAAAACAAGAGCTACTGCATTTGACATGGCATTTTGGATGTCATCAAACTCGGCCTGGTGTTGTTCAGTTTACTCATTCTTCTTAATATATAATAAAGGACTCAAGTCTGTAATTGTAATTGATCCGGAGCATCAGCTTATCAGCTTTCTGGTAGGGCTCCCATGCCAATGAAAAACGGTAGAAAAATGAAGACCCAAGATCAGGAACGAGTTTTAAAGCAGCCCTGGTTCCGAGACCTAGAATGGCAGGGTCGCGTTTTGCCACTCATTTAAGGAGTTTTTACAGTTTTTATTTTGATATTGTACTCTCTTTAGCTTGTGATGGGAGCCCTAACCGACATCCTTCAATCTAAAAAGCTGACCTTCCGGATCGAAACACATCACTGATTGAGACAAGATTCCAATCAAGATGGTTGGTGACTGCCCTGAGAGTCTCCTTCAATTAGACTTTGCTCTTAAGTGAGTAGAGTGACCTGTGACCGTCCAAGGCAAGATCCAAACAGAGGTTTCGTGACCGTCTTTCTCAAAAGCTTGAGTTTGACCCGGTTTGACCTCAGCCATAGAAAACCACAACTAGAACGCTTAAGCTCAACAGGAGCTGTACTGCATGAGCATGTTTTCAGGTCAGCTGACGCTGGTGGAAAAGGGACAAAGATATTTCGTGAAATGTCGCTTCAGGCAAGTTGCATTATTCTCATGAAACGTTTGTTATTCCTCTTTAATCTTAATTTCTTTTGAACCTTACAAATATACAGGTAGAAAGAGCGGTAGGATAATAAAGACATGCTTTTTGGGGCATAATACACGTAGCATGTCAAAAAAAAATCCGGACATTAGTAGAGCAAATCACTTACTCTATTGATTGCCCTTGTTTAGCAACGCATGTCGAAAGTGTAACAAAATGTATCCGAAATTGCAACGCAATGATGATGCATTCGGAATTTCGTTTCAATCTCCCAACAATTTGCTTGAACGTGGGCGACATGATTGCACCTTTACGTAATCAAGGTAATTCCGACACCTCTGGAGGTCAGCCTGAACCCAGGCTTTTTCCGTGCGTTTCAGTTAAGTGTTTCCACCACATGGATGAAAACTTTAACTTGAGCCCCATTTAACCCCTTCAAAATTTCATTCTTAAAAATGTGGTCAGAGAACTTACTCAAACCCGCTTTATGAAGCGTGCTAGACGAGAGTAATTGCTTGACAAGGAGTCGTATTAATGGTTTCTACTCTGAATTCGGACGAGCCGTCAATGATTCAAATTTGTACCATAGTTGTCCTAGGTAGCTTGACTACGAATGAAACATTTTGCCAACCAGCGACAGCTGAGACGAAAACAAGTGATCGCAACGCCTTTAATCGATCTATATATGAAGTTATCTATGACCTCAGCTTATAGGTCCTTATTGTGGAATATTTCCCAAATGTTAACTTTTGTTCAAACCATGAAAAGAAAGGTGGAAACTATACTTGTCAATACGTTTAGTAAATGAGAAAAGAGATTAGAACCAAAGAACCCTTTAATCCTCGAGTCTTCAAATCCTCGTATATTTATATATTCGTCACTTGTACATTTAGAATGAACAAATGGCAATTGAATAGTATTGGCAAAAACACAACATCATCCTTCAGCAACGGAATCATACGATGCTTATCTTTTATCACAAAACCTTTAAGAATCAAACACTAATAACGATTTGTTTTATTAGACCGCCGTAAAGTCATTACTAGGAGTTTAAACAATTAAAGCACCTACTCCGAATATATTGAGCATGAAATGACATACAAAAATGCAAACCAACCTATTTCTTTTAGACTAAGAGACATCACCAAAACCTAATTGTGTTCATTATCTTACCAAATGTAGTGTCGCAATTTTCCTTTGGTTCGCAGCCGTCTACTTGTTCTTTGCAAATCATAAATATAACCAAAATATATTTTAACCCTTCAATATTTGGAACGATTGCCATGGTTCTTGTAGACAGCAAATATTGGAAATTCAGACTTTTCTCCTTCATTGTCTCTTGACAAGAACAAGTTTGAATGTTTCCTAGAATCGCTTTTCACCGAGAACCACTTCTCATTACTGAAAACCTATTATTTTCGGCTTGCAAGTTCCTCTACAAACAACAATCCCCTCTTTTGGAAGTCCTGAATATTTAAAAGGATATGAAGCCCGTTCACCTGACTCCAGAAAAGTTATTTTAGGGATTGGTAAAAGGCACATAGTTGGTAAATTTGTTTGATTTTTGATTCATATTTACTGTCAAAAAAGACCATATTTATCTGCAAGCTCTGGCCAGCCGTAATTTTCATGCTAGGAAAAATAAACGGGACAGAAACAACAGACCGAAACCTTTTTAGTTAACTTAAAATCAACATTTTTGGGTTGTTTCAAGCAACATAAAAATGACATATTTGGGCCAAAAATCCAACATATTTTGTCGGAGCCTTCATCATTATTGAAAAATTTTGACACGAAGTCTTTTAATGTTATGCGTTAGGCCTACTTGAAGCCAAAAACACACTATCTTTAGAGAAGTATGGTCTTAAGGGGGCAGAAACCATAAAAAATGGTCATCTAAATTTTAGGAAATGTAACGAGAAACGCCATTACATTTTTTTGCTAGTAACGGTTGTGAAACGAATAGCTATTTTTGACTAAAGTAATTGTAACTAGTTCGATCCTTTTATTGAGGAACGACTAATGCCTTCAGGAATTTTGATCAAGAAATTGTCCAAATCTGACTTAAAGGAGGCTACTGGATCAGCACCTACACACTCCCAACAAATATTAGAGGTAAGCAAATTGATCAATGAAGGAGTCCGAGAATGAAAAGATGATGGACTTGATTGTTCGAACCAACTTGGATTCACGAGGACTTGAAGCTGCTCTCTAAACTCACGTTAAGCCTTTATCCGGGTAATGGCAAAGCTCATGAATGCTTTTGAAAACGTACAATATCAGATACCTTTTGTACCTTCTCTGAGTACTGTACAATCCCAACCGTTCTAACCTCTCCCAATACGAGAGCTCTCTCATATCTTCAATGTTCCTAGTAAAACATCTTTGGACCTGCTCGAGCTTTTGCAAACCTGCTGAACTAATTGGAGCCCAAATGGGAGAGGCATATTCAAGATGCGGCTGAACAATCGACTTGTACAGAGTTAGCATCGTGATACTATCTCTGGACTTAAAAGTCCGATCGATCCAACCACATATTCGAAAGGCTTTGCCAATTTTCAACTGGATATATTCATTGAACTTCCATCATTTTGTAAGATATCAATTACTTATCTCTTACTTTTTTGCATTTTGAGTCAACCAACGAATTAATTGCCCAAGCAGGAGTAAGCAACTCCGATTAATGATGCCCAGCTATGAGTGTAACACTTGTTGTTGGCAACAGCACCATGCAATTCTCCAAAGTGTTCCTATCAATCGCAAACTGAAGTTTTCTTGTAGAAAATCATCAGCTATAATGGATCGAAACGAGCGGTTAGGCGTTAATTAGAATGAAAAACTTTTCCTCCGTCTGAGTTTCAGAACCACTTTTCCTCGTCAATAGTTAATACAGGGATCAACTTGACGTTGGGTTTCCAATAGGTATGGTTAGCTCATTTCGGGAAAAGAGCATGTCAGTCTCATTTTGGTTTTGATCGATCGCCAGTCGCTAAAGTCTGCCTTCTTCATACAACAAAAAAAGATGGGTAGCATGTGGATGGGCTTAAGGCTTTATATTTCGCGGGATGAGTCAATTTCGAAATGATTCGTGAAAATATTAGCCTCTAATTCCCATTTTCTTGCCGTTTCGTAGCAAATATTTTTGGTTTCCATTTTGAATAAGCTTTGATGCTACTAGTTCAGGCAAAACACATTACTAAATTCACTGTGAAGTCGAGAACTTGGACAATAACTGAGTTGAAAAAACGGTTTTCCTTGAAATAAGAAAACAGTAAAATGAAATTCAGAAGCAGGCAAACAAGCTGCTTCCCTTTTTTTCCCCTTAATTGTTTATTGTGGGTACCACTCAAATCACCATGGGTGAGTATAAAGAGTATTGGTATGTATCAATATTGTAAAAAGATGTATAAAAGAAGATGAAGGAAATGAAGAAGAGGAAACAAGCCAGAGTACACTTCCTTTCACCAGTCACTAGTTGTCATCTGTTATTTCTTTAGGCAACAATTCCTGCAAATCTCGTAGGTTCCGACTTGTTCGTAGAACATAAGAGAGAGAGTTCCAGATTGGAATACTCCGAACAAAGAAAGAACTTTCTCTCGGCCGAGTCCGAAAGGGTGGCCGTTTGAGGTATAGGACCTCAGCCCTTCTTGTTTTGGCGACTCCATCATCCCTCGGATGGTCGAGAAACCGGGGCATCATTTTCTTTTCAATGATCATCACACCATTCAAGATTTTCCACATTAGAGTGGCATTAAAGCGATGCCGTCGGGTATCCAAGCCAACCATATCTAGGTGCCGCAGCCGATTGGAGTAGCTTAGATTTGGACAGAGAAATCTCGTAAACCTTCTCTATATACTCTATGCTCTATATACTTGCTTTTATGTAAGTTAAATGAAGCCAATTCAGTATCCTCCAATGTTAATCGCTTTTGATTAAGGTGAGATTTATCCCTGAATATCATCTCCCTTATGCTATTCATGCCGATGTGAATACATGTAGTAACAAATGTCATTACATTAGACAACAACTAACGACTTGATGAAAAAAAGCAATTGAAATTAGTGAATACAAATTGCCTTTCGAGTTGCCCGCCTTATCCATTCCCAAAGTCAATAATGGTGACCACAAATTATATGTAGACAAGTGGCACAATAAGACCAGGTTTGATTCATATTTAATTCATTCTCGAGGTACGAACTCCTCACCAACAAAAAATCGATTGCTCCTTCTTCTCGTTTTTTATGCCATCAAATTACAGAAAAACAGTAGCAGGTATTATATTACCAAAAAGTCAACCTTGGCATCAAATGCTATGGTTATCCATGTTTCTTACCACACGCCAAAAAAGTGAAATGAATAGAAAAATTGACACTGCTTTACGTATATTAGGAGGCTTTGCACTAGCAACGCTACTTTGTCCCATTTTAGAATGAAGATAGTTTCGTCTTCCAATTAGCACATAATGGAGGATTCACCTTGCATTAAAGCTCTGTGTAGGAAATTGTTTGGAACGACAAAAGTAAATGTGTTGTAGAGACCCTCAATTCAGAGAGGCGCAAGGATGTAAGCTCACATGAACACACTCGATCAATTGGGTGGTGTATTTTTTCATGTGCTTTACTAACCTTTACAAGGAATGTAATCCCCGGCACTATTATTTTTTTTTTAATTGTGTAATTGTTACCACTTAAACTTGATGTATTTGTCAGTATGAAGATACCTGAACAAGGCAGGAATGTTCTCCCCATGTGTCGTGGGTTTATTTATTGGTGTCAGATGTTTATAGTTTAATCATAAAGGCACCCTAGCACTCTTGAAGGGGGATGAAGAGTAAGACCAACATATATAAAATTAGAAAAAATGCATTTTGACTGCCAATGGTAATTTGGGACGTAACACAAAGGAATGATCTAAAGCAAGAAAACGCCATGGAAAAAAACCAGATTTGCATATGATATGGACCCTGTTTATGTCTCGTTGGGGTATCTGATATAGACAATCAAATCAGTCTCCCAAAGTCTTTGCCGAAGTACTCTGATGCTCTGACATGTCCGAATTTTGGGATCGAGAGCATTCCTTGGCTTCAAAACCCTGAGATTATCACATGACCGCTTCAGAGTGGTATAATGTATGGCTTGGGATTTAGTCACAGTTGATCTAGACCTCGATTTTGCCCTTGACTGATATTAAGACTCTTTCTTTCCGTCCCTTCACCTTCACTCTCAATTTTCACTTTCGCCATTCTTATCTTGCATATTATGGTTGATAAACCTACACGTATATCCGAATCCCCCGAATTATATTTAAGTTTTATTACTCGGTGTTACAATTATTCCGTGGCGCATTCGGTTAACCAGTTCCGTGGAGATACACCGACTTGGAATTGTGTTCCCGGAAGCTATTCAAGCAAGTTCAACTAAGTGTTTGAGGAACAGGTTTATTCACATGAATAAGAGAAAAGAAGAAATGACCCCAACCAAACTTATTACATAGCTATGTAACTTCTCTGCACGGGACCAGAGCAGGAGCAACATATCCTGTGCAAGTATCCCACAGTTCCATATTTGCCCCATTAGTTGGATCTTCATTGTTAGACTTAGTGATATCTTTGCTTCTTAAATTTGGATCAGATTTGGATTTGTGGTTTGAACCTTCAAGATAAGTTGATCTCGTCATTTCGCCATCTTTTCGCTCTTCAACTTTATATTGGCTTATGTTATACATATTTGTATTTCTTCAAGTATATTTGAATCTTCAATTATTACAGCGCGGCACCCATTCGTCATTCATTGCATGAGTAAAATTTTCAATGTTACTAGCTCATTGTATCGCCAATTTGAATATGGCTAGCCGCAAAGAAATTTTGAATTTGAAGTCATCCTGTCCCGTAAATGTCATAGAGGCCTTACAACACCTGCCGAACAGGCAATTTTGGATGCGATTGAATCCTTCATCAAGGGGGATGAGCCATTATATTTGGAGACGAAATTAAAGACCCGGGAGACGAAATTGAACATATCTCGAGAAGCTGAAGCCCCCGTCGTTGCCCATTCCTGGGCCGATGAACATGACTTTTGACTAGGCCATGCGAAAGGGTCACCTTTATTTGGCTGGCGTCAATTTTCGTGCGGTTACTGACCACAAACCCGTCATCCAGATTTTCAAGACACAGGACCCGATGACTTGGAGAATCCAGTCAATTATATCATTGTCTCCTTTTGATTGGATCACCCAGACTTGATGTTGAAAGAGATCATTCGGATTTCCAAGGATGATCAGTCCTATTCAGAACTCAAGTCAGCAATACTTTCCAATTTGGTGAAGTCGGCTGAATCCGGATATGTGGCTCAATTAAAAAAGATTTTCAAAAACTCCTCTCAAGTCTCAAGGTGTGGAGACGACGAAGAGAAGGGCCCACGAAATTGTGTATTGGCAGAGTAATTCCTATGAAATCGCCAAAACATGTCCTCATTGCCTTTATTTCTGCTCTTCTCACATCATGAATACTACTCCATCTCGTTCTTTCTAGGTGGTCACCTATTTACCTATAAGAAAAAAGGGGACATGGTTTACATTGTGGCGACCCTGCATTTTGCTCACGTCTTTTTCTCTTCTCCCTTCTCATTTTCCTCTTTATTATAAATACACTCATTTCCCGAAATACGAACAGGTTGCCTTTTTGGTCAAACCTAACCTTTCACTTTACGTTGGAAACGGCTGGTCCTTTGACTTTCCTAGCTTTCTAGCAATGCTGATTTTGAAAATTTATTTGATCCCATCACTAGAAACCACATAACAATAAGGACCAACCATCCGGGTCACAGGTCAATCATCAGGGGTCATGGACCAATCATCCCCACAGTGGTGGGAAATCCACGCCCCGCCTGGCAGCAAGGAGGGCAACGCTCAATCCTAATATGGGGAGAGAAGCACGGGGTGGACAGAGGGCAGCAGACTTATTGTCCTGAGATACAGGACAATAATGCAAAATAGGAATAAACTGCCTCACATCAAACTAAATATGCAAATCTGAGATGGAGATAATAAACAAGAAATTTGGAGACCACTTGAAATTAAAAAGTAGCCACTTGGAGGCCACTATTTTTAATACGTTTTTCAGTAATAGAAACATGTGAAATAGTAGTTTCATGTATAAGAGCACTTTTTTCATAACCCTTTATAACTAATTATTATCTTTTTACTGTTTGGTATAATTGTTATCCAAAAAATGATAGCCATTCTTTGTCCTTATTAGTTTGCAAACAAAGCTAAAAGTGTTGGGGCAAGTCCAAGTGCACTCAAGGCTTTTGCTGGACGAGGAGAAATTTCGTCAGAAAACAGAATTTGCTCCCATCATGAATTGACCATGAAAGAAGCAACCTTTGAATGATGATTTCATTAGCCTTGTTTGACTTATTTAAAAAAGTTGCCATTTTTCAAACTTTAGTCCAATATAAGACTCAAATTCAGACTGGGCCGGTCCGGCAAAAAGTCAGAAAGTGGAAGGACTCGCTCCAGCACCTTTTTTGAAAGTATGTGTGAGCATAAGATATGTAAAATCCAAATGACTGTTAGTCATCTTCACAAGGAAAATTCAAGGTTTAGTGAATCGTCAGTTTTCAGATAGGCAGTTTAGATATTGATTTATCCATTAATATATTTGGACTTAGATGTCCGTGCTTTAATTGCAGCATGAATTTTGTTTTGTAAGGGAGAACTTCGAAATTATAGTAATCATTTCCTTTTTCTTAGAAAAGGGAAGTGTAATCCCATTACAATTGAAAACGGTGTAATTATACCAACACCAAAATCCAAAAATAACTCGTCACTTGTTGCTTTCCAACCTCAGAAGTGGTTTTTACTTTATCATTTTACTCCTGAAGACGGAAGGAAACTTTAAGCTTCTAGAGCAATTATCCTTTTAACATTAGATAACAAACATTTATAAGCCAGGTGAATATTTTTGATTCTACTTACAGCCACAAATAATTGCTCTTGTTAGATAATTTTTGGTTTTTTGTCATATTTGTCATATGGGTTGTCTTTCCCCTTGGTGACCCCCTAGCGGACCATTGGTTTGCCAACTAATCAAGCCGGAGGATAGTAGTAGACTTGTTTATTCATGAACATTCCTAGATATTTATACAAAAAGAGTGACTAGAAGGGAGTAATGCGGGGCAAGCATGAACAGGGTCCCCACAACACGATCATTTGCAAGTTCATTTGATCAGAAATCAAAATCAAAATATTTGTCAAACTATTTTGATTTGGTGGTTTCTCGTGTAGGCGGCTCAGAGAGCAACTGTTTGTCAATTGCCAAATATTTCCAAAATTATTTGGCAAACTTTCTGACAAAATGTTTCTCGTGTAGACGCAACATTATTAGCTACAGAAGGATCCTTCCCTGCCAAGACCAAGTCCAAACATTGTCTAGCCTCTTTACTAACTATTCCCAGTTTGGCTATCAACTGTAGAGCGAGATCAAAAGAATAAGAAAAAGAAAGAGGAAACTGAAAAGGTTATACTAATGTTGTCTTGAGACACAGCAAGACAATAAAAAAAACAAAGCAGCACTGAACTACCTTACATCAAACTGACCTTACGAATCTAGGATGGAGATGTAATCAAGAGATCTAGGATGGAGATAGTATTCAAGAGAGAAAAGAAAGAGGAAAGCAAGGAATCAAGAACTCAAACTTGAAAAACAACACAAAAACACAGAAATAAACTCAGCAAACTGATCTAACAAAATACAATCAAAACAGTAATGAACAATATTTTCAAACTATCTATGACAATACAAACAAACGAACAAACTATGAACTCTACACATAACGATTGGGAAATAAATATACTCCAATACAACATCAGAGAGAAACTGGTAGAGCTAAACATAAATGAAGAGTAAACTTATTAGTATTAGGTTTTTATGTCTTAACAAAGAGGTGTTAAAAACCGAGCCAAAATTTAATATTTGAAATGATTTGCTTGCTTTTGTTTGTTTGACTCCTTTTAAAATTTGATTTTCCTTGTTTGTTCACATCAGTAGAAAGCAAAGCAGTATTGCAAAGTCTCAGTTTTGGCGTCCTCAATATGGCCAAATTTCTATGTCTTGGGGTTCAGAGAATTCAGAATTTTCCTTATAACATGGTTCTGATATTTGAAAATTTTCCTTAAAGCGCGGTCCCTTTAAGCAACATGGCGACGAGTCTATTTTATAAGACTTTCTCATTATAGGGACTGCAAGGTAGGAGTTAAACAAACTCTTGCGGCCAAAATAAAAAAAAAGATAAGGGAAGACCCATCCATGACTTTTTTGCTTCATTCAAAACTTCAAAAAAACAGATACAAACAAATTTGAATAAACTTCAAATGAATGATTTGAGTTTATGCGAGATTGTGAAATAAGAGTGATGAGTAGCGACTTTTTTTTAGTGTGTAGTCTAAATATCTTGCTATTTTCGGGCATTTTTAAACATTTAGGTGGTTTTTGACCAAATTTCCCAAAAATAGCAGTTTCGGTGTCTAATAATCCTAAAATTGGGCATTTTTCTGTCAAATTTTTGAACCAAAGAACATTAATTATTTTTCGGACTTCCTTACCGCTACCGGGATTGGAATCCCAGGAGTTCAAGACGAGAAGATTATTCATTTTACTTGACTTTTATTTCTATATATTATTTGATCGACCAACGAATTGGAGTTGGCTGACCTAGCTAATCCTTGAATATAAGGTTGACCCGGAATTTTAGTCAAAAACTTTTCCAATTCTAACGTAAATCTTCTTACTGGATCAACGCCTATATAAGCCCTACGAATATTTGAGGGCAGTAAATTGAACAATGAAGGAGCCCGAGAGAGAAGAGAGGTGGACTTCATTGTTTTAACTAGCCTGGATTCTCGAGGGCTTGAAGGTGCTCTCAAAACGCACGTTGAGCCTCTACGGTCACTACAATTGACCCTAAATCCTGGGTTGGAACAAAGCTCATGAATGCTTTTGAAAACGTACAATATCAGATACCTTTCGTACCTTCTTTGAGTACTGTCCAATCCCAACCTTTCTAACCTCTCCCACTACGAGAGCTCTCTCATATCCTCAATGTTCCTAGTAAAACATCTTTGGACCTGCTTGAGCATTTGCAAACCTGCTGAACTAATTGGAGCCCAAATGGGAGAGGCATATTCAAGATGCGGCTGAACAATCAACTAGTACAGAGCTAGCATCGTGATACTATCTCTGGACTTAAACGTGCGATATATCCAACTACAAGTTTGAAAAGCTTTACCAACTTTCAACTGGATATGCTCATCGAACTTTCCATTATTTTGTAGGACTACACCTAAATCCTTCATGGATGAGACCTGCTGAATGTCCTTACCTTCATCATCTAATAGTGGAGTGTCTAATGGCGTCGACCCAAAGGTCATTGAGCGGAATTTCATTCCATTTAAGACCATATTACTCGCAGCAACCCAGGAGTAGATTTGGTCTAGGACCTCTACCAGAAATTCGGATTTCTGACTATTCCTACCAACTACCAAATTTGTATCATCACCATAGGAAAAGACACTGGCATTGCTACTACCAAGCTTCCGAAGGAAAGCAATGAAGATGATGAAAAGGAGAGGACCCAAAAATGGAACCCTGAGGAACACCCGACTTGACATCATGTATGTCACTAAGGGATCCCTCAACCTTAACCAATTGCTTCCTATCATGAATGAAGCTTCTTTTTCAATTGATAACCTTGCCTTGGATCCCAGTGTCATGAAGTCTACTAAGCAAAAGGTTGTTGAACTCTATCAAAGGCCTTGGCAAATCCTGATAGACAACATCAGCTGTCTCGTGTCTTTCCAGTCCCTCAATGACCTGCTCTAAATGCTCAATCAGTTGGGTAACTGTGCTAAAATGTGCTCGGAACCCATGCTGGCTAGGAGGAAGAATTTCATGAATATCAAGAAATTCACCAAGTTTGAACTTCATGATCTTCTCAAAAACCTTCGCAATATTCAAAGTGAGAGAAATTGGCCTATAGTTACTGGGGCGCGACTTATATCTCCCCCTTTGAAAATTGGAACAACATGACCTAGCTTCCGAGAAGAGGGGAACTTGCCCTGGTCCAAGATGCAACGCATCAAGTACCAGAAAACAGGAGCAAGCACCAGTGAGCATTTCATCAGAAACTGAAATGTCACACCATCAGGGCCAGGAGAGCTCGAGGGTCTCAGGTCCCTGATGGCCTCTAAAGCATCTTGATCTGTGACTATAAGATCATCTAAACGCTCAACTTGACAAGCCTTGCCAATGTCAACAAACTCATCAATAGCGCAATGAGCTGTTGCTCCTAAACTCTTTGAAAACACCCTAGAGAACTGATCTCCAAGTATGTTAGCCATAGATTACATCGTCTATGGCTTCCCCATTGACGTCAAAAGGCCCTAAAAAGTGTTTCATCTTTCTCTTAGAGTTTGTGTAGTAGAAAAATGCCTTCGGATTCGACCTCACCTCCTGAACTACTCTACTTTCATTTTCCAACTGATCTGTCTCAATGAAGGCCTTAATCCTACCTTGGATTAACTCCAACTTTCTTTGAAGGCTAGCAACAACTACTGGATTCAAATTGCTCGGGTGCCTTTTTGCTAGTTTACAACTCTTTTTGAACAAATTCTTCCTATACTTCGAAATTTTAGACTGTGCCCCGCCTTACGCAACACATTCAGAGATTCTAGAGTGGAACAGACGTCCTCAAAAACTAGAATCACTTTGTCTCAGGCTACATCAATGGATGATTCCTTTTTCAGCATTGAAATGAGGTCAAGTTCTCCAAACCTTTTCTATAATCAACGGCCAATGCTCATGTTTGAACTTGAACTAAGCCAGATCGACCTTTTTGGCCGGTTTTACTCTAGAGCACGCCGGCTTTTGAGTAATGGTCCACCCTATCTCGAGCAAATAATGATCGGACAAATTACTAGGCGTCACATGGACGTATTGGATCAGATCAGGGTCATTGGGGAAAAACAAGTCGAGACCAACATTCTCTCTAATGGCTACATCAACATGCTAGGAGAAATGGCCAAGATCGCAAACTCCCCCAGCTTTTCTAACGACTGAGATGTCGATTTCGAAATGGGAATATGCCAATCGGGACTATCTAATGCATCTTGGTATATACTGGTATGTCTTGGTTGCATTTTAATAGTTCGACGAGCCATTTGTTACGTTCGTGTTTGCTTTGGAAGTTCAGCCTTGCCTCCAGTGGTGTGGTTTTTTTTATTGCAATCCTGAACTGAACTTGTTAATGAACAAAACCGTTCATATAGTTTAACTTAGCATCCAAATCTTGGTTGCGTTTTCTTATCAAGATAAAGTGCAAAATATGAAAACCACTCTTTTTCTAGCTAGTCTTCAAAAACATTTATAAAAACCCAATTTGAGATTTTGTGACACAAGTACACCAAAATAAAAGTGCAAAGAAAATAATCCATTTAGTACAGCTTCTTTTCAACATAATGGCCCTTTAACTTCAGCAAGTTATTGATAGTTGACAAATCCATTAGACAAAATATTGTAAACTTGATTATTCAGTAAAACTGTTTTGGCTAAATTGAAAATTAATCATAAAACTCAGTGGTGTACAGAGTCCCAAATTTCACACCTATTGTTGATTAAAAACCAATAGCAATTTCTAATATCTGTGAGTTAATTATTTTCATTTTCTTGATTATTGAGCCTGTTTTTTAATATTTTGCCTTTTTAAAGAAAATGTTATTTCTATATTTCACTAGAAGCAGTTGAGTATTTTCAGTGTCTCGAGTGATGAGAGTTCTGATTTAGCAGTTAATAGTAATGCAGCCGCACAAATAACTGAACTGGTTTTTGTTCCAAGGAATCTATTCCAATTTCTTAAACCATCCTCTTGATCATCAAACTTGATGTATGAGTTGTTCAAACAATAAACAACCTTTATTGCATTGTTGTTGCAGCCTATCACCCTATAGAACCATCAGTAGGAGTAATGGGATCAAAAGCTATATCAAAATTAAATGAAGGGTACCAGAAAGCTTGGCAAGTACAGGCAATAGTTAATTTCTAAGTAATGAGTTACTATCAATCAAAAAGATTGCCTTAATTTGTTGGAATGAAGATCATCACCGACCGCGGACGTCAATTCATCTCAGCCCTGTTCAAGGCCGCATGTCGAAAGTTAGGCGTAATTGAAAGCCAGACCATGGCTTATGAACCGCACACCAACCCGGTGGAGCGAATGCATCGGTCACTAGAAGGCACTATCCGTGCCCTCATGCAACAAGAGCAGGCCTTGCCCGGCCAATGGTTCCGATTTGTACCATCCGCCCTAGCCGCTCTCAGGCAAACACCACTCAGCAACTTGCCCGACTCTCCACACGAACTAATGTTTGTGCAAGAACCGGTCATCCCCGCTCAGGTGTTGGTAGATGCCATCATGGAAGCTCCACCCGGCGAGCTAACAGCCAGCATTCAACGTCTCGCCAAAGTCATCGACCAAGTCCGCACCTGCCAACTAGAGAACCACGAAAACAATCGCCAAAGTTATAATAATAAAGTCAAGCTCATGCCCCTGCAAGAAGGCGATTGGGTTTTCAAGTATCGACCTAACGACCCATCAGAGTCTGGTATATCCCGCAAAACAGCCGTCTACCAAGATGGGCCGTACCAAGTCCAAGAGTTGTTGAACGACCGGCAAGTGAAACTTCGCAAAGCTATCACTGGAAGGAACTCGAAGTCCACCACCATCACGGAAATAGTGAGTAAGGATTGACTAACAAAAGCCCATCCTTGGGAGCTCAGTAAGCTCCAAACGCCGTACGCTTGGACTATCGCCAAGGCAACCAGAGTTCCGAAAACCAAGACCGTAACCAAAACAGTCTTCAAACACATGCACTATCCCTCACCGGGCCAGATGCCACACCACGCCCCAGCCAGCGAAGAACAAGCCGAGATGGAACAGCCAAAGGAGAGCCAACCCAAAGACGTTGAAGATAAGCAGTCATCAGAAGAAACTCATCCCGACCAAGAAATGGATGCAGAAGAACTTTTCACAAACAGAGAATTCAATTGAAAACCAGCTGTTAAACAAAGAGCCAGCACTTTCAATGATACTTTTACCCCAACCAAGCCAGAGGCCAAAAGAACTGCATTGGAACCAGAACAGGTCGCCAATGAAGATGATGACTTTTCAAGTGCAATGGCTAACGCCATATTCAATGCTTTCAATCCATAAGCTGGAAGCTGGAGGACCAGCTTTCTTTCAAAGAGGGGCAACCCCCCACAAAAAAATTCAGATTCATCATTTTTTTTTACAGGTTTCAAAATTTCCACACGTTTCATAAAAACACACACCGGCAATTGGGACGTTCGAATAACTATTCTTGCCTTTTAACTATCCTTCCTTGCACCATCCATCTCTTACCTTTGCTATCCGTGTTTGTTATCCCAGTTCAAACCCGTTGTCTGTTTTCTTTCATATGTACACAGACTAACATGCACTGAGCAGACCAGAGAAACCACCTCAGTAACTTTCTACATGAGAACAACGGCCGACAGACCACCTGAAAGACCCTACCGAGGCAATGTTGGAATTGACATCTTCGCAGAAGGAAACCACCACACCGAAGACGCCTGTATCTCGTTATTGCCTGGGGTACCAACCCGCATCACCACAGCCATTCAAGCAAAGATCCCCGATGGAATCTACCTGAAGGTTGCGACCCGAAGTCCCCAGGCCGCCTGAGGCATCACCGCGCTAGGAGGCGTGATTGACACCAACTACACTGGCCCTATACACGTGTATCTCATCAACCTCACCAACCAAATTCAGCGATGGTCCAAGCAACATGCTATCGCCCAACTAATAGTGAAAAGATATACGCCGGCCGCAATAAGTGTCATATACCCCGCTAGACGCCAACGGACAGACCACGGCCCCAAGCCGGACCAAGAATCCCCCGAAACAAAGAGGAACCCGATGCGAGGGATCAACCAACACGCCACAAGCATAATACACCGCAAGAATAACAAAATTACAGAATACTATACAATACTGCACTAATAATGCTACTA